>NW_010133581.1:0-73715 GCF_000699245.1 Pterocles gutturalis | reverse complement strand
GCGCTGGTTTCACTTTGTACGGTGAAATACGGTTTGAACACATGCGAGCCACGGGAAAACGGGGATTCGGGTGCTTTGTCCTTGGAGGGGGTGGGGAGGGGAGCCGGTGTGTATCGGCCCCGGCACAAGAGCCTTTCCCCCGGGCAGGGTGTGGAACGCAGAGCTCAGAGGGGGGAAGGCAGCCTGGCTGGGTGGGTGAGACCCCAGGGGGGAGACTTGCACCGTTCCACTGCGGTGCGCTCTTCATTTTACCCCCGCAATCAATATAAAACTCTTGGGAGCATGAGCTGAGTCAGTTTATCTATCCCAGGGGCTGGCAGAGTCGTTGGCAATGCCCAGGGCTCCAGCGTGCTCCCGGCGGTGCGAAACGCAGCCATAAGCAAGTTGTATTGCTGCCTCCATTCTACAGGCTGCCCCGTTGGGACATCTCGAAGCCGCACGCAACGCCAACACTGTCACCAAGGGCGGAAACTGAGGCATGAAGGAGGAAAACGCGGGTCTCATGGATGCTGGCTGTGTGCCCTCGCCCCCGAGTCAGCCTGGGCCAGGGGGTCTCTGCCTGCCTGCTGAGCGCTCGTGCTCTGGGCAGCGGGACGTGCTCCTGCTGTCCCTGTACCCCCACCTCTGCCGTGAAGAAGCCCTGTCCCCCCAAGCAGGAGGGAGGACTGACCGCAGGAGCAGCACGACCGCAAAACACCGTGTCAGCTCTGCAAACCACTGCGCCGTCACCGCTGCAGCCAGGTCCACCACCGCCTCCTCTTTACAAATGAGTGAGCTAAAATCCAAACCCTGGCTTCCAGGCTGCGAATCCACAAGGAGGAGGCAGCCTCCACCCCTCGGGCATCTTGCGCTTCGTCTTCCCCGCGCTGCCCCCAGCAAGTAACCTCGCTGCTGGGGAGCGGAGCCAGCAGAGCTCTCCCTGATTTATACTCCCTCTCCCACTACAAGCAGCTTCTGTGGAGTTCCTGTCCTGCCCCCAAGGAAGGCGCTGGCTCCTGCCACGCCGAGATAAACTGCTTGCCAGTGTCAGCGCTCTGGAGATAAGTAAACAGGAGGCGTAATTTGATTTGCACTGATTAAGCTGCTGGTGGAGGTGAAATCTAGCGAATAAAACAAGCCACAGCGGGACCCAAACATTTTCTCCTCGCTAATACTTAAGGGGCAGCAAAATTGAAATAATTTATGTTTGTGAAAGTTTCCAGCCAAGAGGGTTTTTTTGTTTGGTTGCCTTTTTTTTTTTTTTTTCCTTTCTATAATGGGGTGTTTGTAAGGAAGCGTGGGGGTAAGGAGGGTGTTGAGCTGCCCTGTACTCTGGGACTGTGTGTCACAGGAGGGTAGGCAAGGAAGGGGGCCAGGAGGGATGGGAAGCTTGAAGGGCTGGGCTACACTGTCCTTGGAGGATTATTGTATTCCTCCCTTGGAAAAATTAATCCCTGCATAAAAGTCATAATAACCAAACGGAGCACAGAAATTGCCCCTATTTTACCCACCGAGGGAGGACAGACATGGGGTGAAAGGGTTAAGCTGGGAGCTGAGGTCTGAAGTCTGTCTCCCCTGCAAGCACCCAGCAAGCTGTAGCCAAGCTTCAAAGACGTGAAAAGGAAGTTTGGGGCCTAAACTCCCCCTGAGAACAACCAGGGTCAAGCCTGAGACTGTCATGTGGGCTGCCGAAAACATCCCTCCGTGTTTCCAGATGCCCATCCGCAGGCGGAGAGGATAACGCGACCGTGCCACACGGCATGTGCAGAGGACGTGCTTGGGAGGCGCTCAGACATGTGGAACATATCAGAGACCAAAAAACCAGCAGATCACACCCTTCAGAAAATATCCCTCTGTCCCCAGCTCCCCCGTTGTCATTTATGACTAAACTTCGGCGTGGTGCAGAAGGAATTTGAAACCCTTTTCCGAGTTGTTGGCAGCTGCTCTCCTCCCCATCCTCCTCCCTCAGACTCTGCTGGACCGTCCCCTGCTCCAATCCTTTCCTATTTTGTCCTCTCTACTACCAAACCCCACAGCGCTCAGTTCGTTCACTGCAGCTCCGTTTCCCTTCGATGATTAACTCCAACTGTCCAAACACACAGGGCTCTGGGGGAGCTGTTCAGACGCCCAAACGTAGGCGTCGAGTGCCATTTTCCTGGGGTACTCTGCCTGCCCCCCCGCTGCTGCCCCGGGAGGGAGGGAGCCTGCCGTGGGTCTGCTGCTGTATTTGCCAGCCCCACGCAGATGTCTTGGATCCCCAGCAGCACCTCAAATGGCATTAGACACCTACATTTTGGGCACTGGAGCAGCTCCCCAGGTGGCTGCATTTTTATATTTAGTTTTTTGTTTTTCTTGGCAGGGTGCGGAAGGAGGCAAATCCAGACTCTTAGGAGGGAGGGGGTGAAAGTGACCCCCCACAACCTGAGTTTGTGGCTTTTTTCCATAGCCCTGCTCTCCAGAACGTACACGTGCATTTTACCAGTGCGCTCCCTTTGCTCCCCAAATATTATTCTGCCACCTCCCATTCCTTTTGCCCACATTGATCTGAGAGATCTCACCCTTCCTATACATAAGGAATCCAGTCTGCCAAAATGTGAATAGCCACAAGAAAGTATCCGCTTTCCCGTTAGCTGATCACAGCCTCTCTGGAGAAACAAAGCCTAAGGTCTGCCTTCAGCCAGACCTCCTAATGTAATGCAAGCTGTTCCCTTCACCAGTTGCCCAGTGTCCGTACAGCTTCTCACTGATGTTGTTAATTCAGTGACAGATGCACAAGGTGCCATTAGTGAGTCTTCTTAAATGGAAGCATCATTTTTACCCATCAAGATCCTTTTACCACGCTGGTGCTTGCAACCTTCACTGGGGAATATGAGCCACAGCAGGGAGCTGGTCATAATTTCAACAGTTTTGCAGAAACGCAGCAACAACAGATGTGTGCTGGTTTGGGGGCTAATGTGAGTCAAAGCATCCATGTTCATGGTAGGTTTTCCTCTTCCTACACTGAGGCTGTGTCTGGTTTTGGGTTATTTTGCTTATGAGTGTTGATTTGCAGGGCCGGATCCAACACCTGCCCTCGTGCGTGGGACAATTCATATTGGCTTTACTGGAGTTGTATTAGGGGTGTAGTGACTTTTGCAGACAAAAGGCGCCTCACAGCAGGAACTGGGACAGCATCTCCCCAAACGTGCTGGAAATGAGGCTTAGAAGACTAAAGTAACTCAGTAATACAAGCTGAGAGCACAGTTCCGCTCCTCTTTAGTAGCTGCCTTCACCCAGAGCCCACAGACAAGGGGACAATTAGTGGTGCTTGTGGTGGGGTGAGTTTCTGTGATGTGGTGCTTTGCCCGCTGGGATCTCTTCTGAGGTCAGCAGCCCGTTTTGGATCATGCAGCGCCGGGCAGCTTTCAGATGGGAACAATTTTTGGTAGTGGCCATCATTACAGGCTGCACACGAGGTCATTTAATCTTCAATAGATACTTCAGGAAGGCTCCCTGAGACTGGCTTTTGAGCACAGCTGCACACTGACACATGTGAAAGGGAAAGGGGCTACTAAAAGAGAAAAGAATTACCCTTACTGCCTCCTCCTCTGGGGGGGACCATTCCCACTCCGGGCTCTGTTTCACTGTGCCAGTAAAACTGGAACCGGCACTATCACTTTCATTGCAAAACAGCTTATCAATGTGTAACCATTCAAGGGAATAACTTTTCCCTATGGGACCACATGTTTCAAATACATTGGGGTGGGTGGGGAGGGTAAGGTGGGGAATCCAGTGCCAGAAATGGCTTTTCTGCAAAGCTGGCAGCTCAGAAGAGGAGCCAGGGGAGAGATCTGAGTGCTGCACGGTGCACTGCAGAGAATTCAGGTGCAAGCTACAGGAATTTTCTCATTGGAAACCCCTTCCAAGAGGCAGGCAAGCTTGCCAGACACCAGATGTTTGTGACTAGTTACAAAGAGCTGCAGTCAAAGCCCTTCAGATGCAAGCTTCTTTTGTGAGCACACTTGTGGTTTGCTGGCTGCTCCCTAATTAAGCTGTGCTTGGAGGAGAGGAGGCCCAGGGATCTGCATCCGTTTCAGCCATGTGAGGCTGAAGAAGGTTTTTTAGCATTTTTATTGACCATGGGGCCAGTGCCATGGAGTTTGCACCTAGCAGGAGGCAGGGTCAGTGTGAGAGCATTTGAAAAATGCCAGAGGCTCCTGATAAAGAAGGGAGAGTATGTTGTGAATGAAATACAGGGGAGTGTTTCTGGCTTGGGCACTCATATCCTGGGAGCCCTGGACTTCGCTAAGATGTGGGGAGCAGAGTTAATCTATGATAGGCACTGGGTCATGCTCTGTCCCTTTGTGCTTGTCTGTGTACCCAGCAAAGGGACCATGACACATGTTTGGGAGGCCCTGGCAGTAATGACGCTGTTGCTGGCTCCAGTGCTGACCTGCAGCTCTGGGACAGGACAGAAACGGCTGCTGAAGGGCAGCACTGGTGGTTGGTGCACAGTGCTCTCTGGATTATGATTTCTAGAGAAACATGCCCAAATAGTACCATTTGGAGCAATTCTCAGGCTTCTGTATCCTGGGGTTGGGGTAGTGGGTCCCTGATACTGCCTTCTGCCTGCTGTGCCCAGAAGAGTTGGGCTTGACACTGAACTGGGCAGGGTGCACTGTGGCTGGACCACCCTGTGGGGACACAGTGTGACTAGTTTTGCACGGGGTCTGCTAAGAACCAGATATCAATGCCCAGGTATCTGGGCGTCTCATTTTCTTTCCTTTTTCTGTGTGTATGTCTTCCCCTGAAGCACATGAGATGGGACACAGGCAGAAAGGGGTTATTCAGCGATGCACATGCTCTCAGGGGTTTCAGGTATCATGCTTGATGGCTGTTCAGAATCAAACCATCTGCAGAAGTCTACAGAGGAGCTGCCAGCTGTTTGTCTGCTCTCTTTGGTGATCTAAGGGGGAGTTACAAAGGAGATGGACATCGACTTTTCTCAGAGGGGCCCAGCAAAACGATAAGAGGCAATGGACAGAGGTTGCAGGGTTGCAGCAAGGGAAATTGTGACTAGATATATAGAAAAACTCAAAAAACAATCAGTGAAGGTGGACAAACACTAGGGCTGTGAGTAACCAGATCGAACTCTTGAAGTTGACCAAACTTTGAGCAGGAGGTTGGGCTAGAGACCTCCAGAGGCCTTTTGGACCTATATTTTTATTTGATTCTAAGCATCTAATAAATGAGCAACTGTAATTGCTGTTGGACTTACTGACCTATGTGGCGTCTCCCAGTCCTTCAAGTCTTGTAGCTTCTGTAGATGATTAATGCCTTCCTGAATCATACTATGCAGAAGGAACAATCGTACCTCCAAATGCATGCACTGCCACCCAGACTGCAAGCTCTGAAAGGCTTCTAGGAAAGGCAGGGAAATAACGTGGCACATTTCTAACAGCCCAAATGCAACCCCTTCCCTCACCTACGCTATGGGCAAGAGCCAGCCCTGGACAACATCCCAGTACTAAAACTGGTACTAAACAATGGAACTAAACAATGACTGTATTTTCACACAGCTTGCATGAATGCAGCTAGAAACTCCCAAGTCTTTTGTTTCACAGTTTAAAGACAAAACAAACATAACAAAAAAATTCCTCCTTGGAAATGTAATTCCCTCCACTGAACAAACCAGCAAGCAAAATTCTAGGGGCTGAGTTATGCAGGAGGTCAGGGTGGAGGTTATAAGTGGTCCCTTTTTGGCCTTAAACTCTATGAAAATCACAGCTCCAGCAAAGTCAATGGCAGTTTTGTCCCAGTGATTTCACTGAGGCCATGGTTTCCGGGCATGGATTTGTGTTCTGCCTCAAGCCAACCCTGCTCCCATCAATCATACTTCTGTCAAACTAGTTGGAGTGAATGAGGAAGGATTTGGTCCAGGCAGAACAGCACCAGCTCAGCTCAAACAAATGGCTGCTTGTTTCAGGGGCAGATTTACCAAGAGATTTCCGTGGGCTGTCACCTGTGAATTAGTGTGACCCATTGCTGAGGGTGCCCCCAGGTCATGAGATGGGGGGGATGTTGCTGCATCGTCACTTAGCCCTCCATCCTGCCACACTTCCATTCATTCCTGTATTTCTATTAGTTTGGGGTATTTTTTTTTCTTTCACTTCCCAAAACAAAAAAATAAAAGGTTTCCTGTGTGATTTGATGTGGGAAACAACCCCACCAATGATCTTCCCAGAGGCTTGCCATCCTCCCTTCCCCCATGGAATGAGAGAGAGTGGCTTGGCTAAGTGGAACTTTCAGTGGTCTGTCAGCAATCCCAGCTCACTATCTAATTACTTCTTCCCCTCAGGCTTCAGGACTCTTTTTTTGCCAAACAGACAAACAATTTCTGGTCCCATTTGAGATCTCATTTGCTGTGTACTGTTCTCATGGGACCGCACCACCCCAACAAATATTTCTGGCAATAAAATCTAGATCTACACAGTCACCGCTCTGCATTCATTTCCATTATGGAGAGGCAATTCCCTATTAAATTTCAAAGTGGTTTATTGGCTCAGAGAGACAGCAGAACATCAGATCGCAGAGGGAAGAGCTGCTATTTGGACAAAGCATACAAATAATGCAGACAAATACTGCGTAATGCAACTTGAAATGTATGTCTATAACTGTATACAGACCGGGAGATCAGACTTTGACTTTAGATACAACCAAATCCACCTTTGCCGCACACATATATCCGGTAGATGCTGTTCGATATTGCATGGCTGTCACCACGCTGGGTGTGTCTAAATCAACAGGTCTACAGAGAACGTATTTTTCCTGACTCTTGTAAGTTAAATTTTCTCCCTTCAATCTGCTGCAAGCAAATCAAAGTGAGTAGATCTTTCTGCATTGAAGAGATCTCCTTTCTGACATAATATACTATGTATTAGATAAAGGATGGCCGGCCTATAGCCTATGACTCAGCTGTGGCACCCTGGAATGATTTATGCCGCCCACAAACTTTCTTTCCCAAGGATTCTTTTGTCTTCTCCAGCAGCACGACTAAAGTACATCTATCTTGGAACTGCCATCCCCATCCCACACCCAGTCATGCCATGACGATGCAACTACATATTAGTTTGTGTGACTAAGAACACTCCTGTGACACAGGGTGTCTGCACATGGAGTGACACAGGAGCAGCAATCCCACGTACATGGCAATGGGCTGCAATGCCTGACCTTCTGAGTCTCTTGCCCAGGCCACCGACTTAAAGATGCTTCATATTCATAGCACTGAATACCTGGGCTCCTGCCCAGCTTCATCCGGTGATAAAAATGCCCACGCCTTTGGAGTAGTGAGCCTTGGTGGACTCAGAGACAGCATTTGAGAAGGGTGGGGCATGTGGGGAGCCTGCCACCACTTCAGAGCCAAGCACAAGTGCTCCAGGAGGTTTCAATCTCTCTCCAGATCTCCACCCTAACTCCAGGGTGCTGAGGTCCAATGTTTTACTTTGTGCTGTCGGAGTGATTTGTCTTTGCATCTTGCTGAAGTTCCTGCGGTGCGCTGCAGAATCATTTAAGACTTGGCTGCTGCTTTTATAGAGAATTACTCTTTAAGACCTGAATACGACAAAGCACTTAGAGCAAGGGAGTTTTACTTTGATGGGACTACTCCCGTATTTAATAGTAGCCGTGGGATGACTTGGCTGCATCAGGGCATGGACGTCATGCTGTAGCCTTTGTGAATGTAAATTCTCACAGAAAACCCTGGGGACTGTATGCCTGACGGTATCATCCCAGTAAGCATAGACTAAACCATCAAAATAGTGCTGGTTTCCTTATAAAACAGCAGTACCTTAGACTATGTATTAGTGTTCACAAGCATTATAGTTGATCAAGTGACTTATTTACCTAGATAGTGGAAATGGAACATGACTATTCTATGGTTTTAAAAAGTTGCTTTACCTAGACAATCTGCTTAGTGGTCTGAGATCAGCCCTGTTCAGGAGGGACACTGAAGCAAACTTTTACCAGCTCATATGAGAAAAAGTGTTGATGCTGACCTATATCTAACTGTTAATTCATCCTGGTTCAACAACAGCAAATTCCATACAGACAAACACCTTTTGTCTTGTTCAGAGCTATGGAGACCTTGTCTTGCTCCACAAAATTATTGGTAAGTTAATGGCAGTTTCTTCCTCTGGCTGCTGTGATTTGAGCAGCCTGCACCCATACCCAGCTCCTACAGCTGTGCTGGAGGATACTGATTGTGGGTCAGGTGGTGAATGGGATTGGGAACTGATCCAGGTTAAAAGCGACCACTTGTTTTTGGCTGGGTTATGCTGAGCTCTGATCCCTTCTCTGGAGCAGTTTCCTTCCTGGCCGCATGACTGAGGAAGGGGCCGAGGGGAGGAAACGAGCAGTGGTGGCAGGGTTGCGATGGTGGAGGAGGGTGGTGAAGGCCACTTCAGCTGGTACTGCTGCCAAAAGAGATGTTCACTGAATGACAGCCCCGTGGCACCCCTGGCCAAATCCCGTGTAAATCCTCAGTGTCAGGGACAAAATCCTGCTTTCCAACTCAGTGTGCTCCGATGTAATTTATTCATGTCCCAGTGTGCTTGGCAGCTTTTTGGCACAGTGAAGTGTAGTGGTAGGGCATGGAGTAGTGGGTACTGAAGAGCCTGGTGCTGGATGATAGACACCCCAAATCGAGGGCAAGCAGTAGCAAAAAAGGTGCTAGAGAGAACATGGTCTCCTGTGTAACAGGGATGGAATAAGACATTTCAGCAGGGGAAGGTCTTAAACTATGGCTGCTCTTCAGCAGTCATAAGTCTGGGTCTTACGTTTTGATACGGAAGGAAACTGAGTGAGCAACCTCCCTCCGTGAGAAGAAACAGCATGGTAAGGAACCTCACTTTGTATATGTCTCCCTCCTCCAGTGCTCCACATTTCCAAATACTAAACCAAGACTGAATTACTGCACTATAAAATGAGTTGAACCCGCTGTGACCTGAAGACTGGTTCAGTTTACAGCCAAGTCCATAATCCAAAAAGCATGAAGGATCGGCAACGGGAAGAGAAATAAAAGCGCTGAGCAGAAGGAGTCAGCAGGTAGTCCTTTATAGTCAGCTAATCACAGTGAATAATTTATTACAGCAATGCCACTGAGACCCCACTGGCTTTTAAACCAGTATTTCCTGGAAATGTTTTCTGGTTCTGTTGTATCATTTGTAAATTTGAAATCTTTTAACTCTGTCTGCAATACAGAGACGTTTGTGAAGGTCTTAGGAAATGGCGCCGTTCCGAGAAGAGTCCAATTAGACAGGAGTCCAATACATTGTCTCAGACCACACTAGATTCTGGATGCTCCAGAGAAAGGCCAGCGCTTTCTGAACACACCCTGGGGCTCAGTGGCATGGCAGTGAGAGGAGCTTTACATATGCTCCATACCTCTGACAGCAGAAACCAACTTCCTGACAAATCAAACACCCTCTTTGAACGTGAGAATTTATAACCCCTCCCAAAATCCTGTTTGAAAACAACCAATTCAACATTAAAACTCTGGATGGAGAGTCACACTTTTAGTCCTACCTTCAACCCTTCTAAGCTCTTGACCTTTATTGTATCATGTGGCAAGGAGCTGTGCAAGTGATTTGGGCTCCCTGTAACTGATTTGAATTTCATGTTTCTTTTGCCTTTTTAACTGTCCTGATATTCTGTGATCAGTCAGGATAGAGACCAATTTCTCAGCATCCTCCTCCCCATCGTTCACTGGTTTCTATACATTTTGCATCAATCCGTACTTCATCATGGTTTTTTAAGTTACTGGTCTGTCATTCCTTCACCACAGGAAGCACAAGTTTAACCACTCCATCAATGCAATTACTGCCTTGACAATGCTTCATTATGCCCTAAAGCAGAGAGGATCTCTATTTGTTCTGCAATAAAGCAGCTCTTAATTAGGCTATTGCTCCTCCTGTGTAAATATCTCAGTTTGCCTCTGGAATTGGGAAAGTTTACTCTATCTCTTGCTGTTTGGAAAAGGCCAAGTGACATTACACAGCAATCTTTCACTTGCTGGACAAAATTAATGTGCTGATTACTTTGCTCGTGCTGTCAACAAGGAGGTGATTTCTCTCTGATCAGACATGTAAAACTACTGATTTTACTTGTGCTTTGTATTGCTTGGTAGGATGGGGTCCAACTCATCTCTTGTTTTTGCATGTTTAAATGGAATGTCAGTCCATTCCCTTGTTTTGGATTCACAACAATACTACAAATTAAATTATTCTGTAATGAGAATCCATAGAGCGTTGCAGAGACCTTATGGCAAGGGACATAGTATTTTCACAGCATGCTTCATTTCACCTCAGAGAAAGGATAACGCTGTGAAGAAATGGCAGAAACTGATGTTTGGCTGTCATGAGGAAAATCCTTGTCAAGCTAGATTCACAGCTGAATTTTGAGATGCCTCACATTTTCTCTTGTTTCCAAAAATCCTAATTCCCCATGGGTTCTCTTCAGTCAACCAGAGAATGCAAACACTGATAATGTTTATGAGTCTGAAAAAAAAGGTTCACCTCAAGTTTTGTTGCCACTAGCCTTCTGTGGAGGAAAATGAGATAACACTACGTAGAGGTATTTCTTGCAAAACAACCGAACACTACCAAACTCTCATTTAAGGTTCATTTTATTTTTGGTGATAAGTTAAGTTAAACAATTTCTCTGTCTGTTTATTGGCCATATGGAAGTCCTTTGGCTGACTTTGTTAATCATTCACTCTTCAGCTTGGAGTTAATTGTTTACTAACTGTTAAGCTGTGTGCACTAAAAGATGCCTTTGGGCTCTTAAATCAGTGGGAATATCTCACTAGAACAACAGAGACATGCCCAGTGTTACTACAATGGCTTGGGCATGCCGCTCTCGCAGCTCCAGGCTACGCCGCTTCTACTTCATGTGCAGATCTCTTGGGATGGAGTGAAGTTACATCCCTACCTGCCGGTTAAAATAAATGAACACCACTCACAGACAATATAGTCACAGGCTGGGGAGGGCCTGCAGTGCCTTGCTCCTTCTTTCCAGTTGCTCTGCAATACAAGCAAAAAACCCGCTAATGACCCTTCTCTGAAAAAGATGGGTTTGGTCACTAAAGCCTCTGTACAGCTTGTGGGAGAGCGGTGCTGGAACATCCTATCGGAGACCTGGTTCCAAAGAGTTTGCTTTGGTTTATCATGAATCTTGGATGGTGCTGACTCAAGATGGGTAGAGCCCAACAGGACAATGACTCCTTTTTGTTGTGCTTTGTCAAGGCACGCCAAGCCTTGAAGGGCCTTTTCTTTTCACAGGGAAGTGTTTGTAGAAGCTAAGTCTAACACAGAGGGAGGTGGACTCTGCCCATCCTGGATGCTGTGTGCTGCTGCTGCTACAAAAAATGACACTGGTTCTGCAAGCCACTCCTAAACTTCTAGAATGCCTCAGCATTCTGTGGTTAGCAGGACAGCAGCCATCTTTCCACACTTGATACTCCCTTCTTCTTGTCCAGCTGCAGTGATTTTGTGAGGTATACCAAAACTTTTGCA
Source organism: Pterocles gutturalis (assembly GCF_000699245.1). Classification (NCBI taxonomy): domain Eukaryota; kingdom Metazoa; phylum Chordata; class Aves; order Pterocliformes; family Pteroclidae; genus Pterocles; species Pterocles gutturalis. The sequence goes on along the minus strand of NW_010133581.1, from coordinate 62,187 downwards.
TGTATTTAATACCTAAGAATGAACAGCTGTCAGATCATAATTGATGCAGACTGAATCTGGGTTCGAACAGCCAGCACTCAAGAGGAAGCCTTTGGCAGGGCTTGCTGAGTCTGTGGGCTAGCCCCTGAACATACAGGAGAAACACAGAAAGGAGAATTATAAGCCTCAAAGTGATGGCTTTGGGTAGCTTCAGGGCTTCCACAGGATTCAAACATCGGGAGGAGGAAACATAAAAATAGAACGCAGAGTCACATTAGGCTCTGCAGCCCAGCTGCATTCCAGTTTAATAGCCCTGCATTCCCGTCTGAACCACCCTGGACTAGGTGCCAGATACCCATCTCAGCCGCATCCCCAGTAATGCTGGAGGACTTATGCCTGAGTGAGAATAGTGCAAGCAAGATCAGGTTCTGGCCCCGCGTCAGCCTCAATTCTCCTCTCTAGGCTCATCCAACTTGCTGACAAACCTAGTTAGTTTTCTAGAGACACATGGCCGATTTACTCCAACAATTGAATAAAAACGTGGTTTTGACTGACTGCTAATGGGATCGCCTGAGATAGGCTCAGCTGCTTAGTGTGGGTTACAGTTTTACTTGCAAACACAATAAGCATGGAAATCTATGTAGGATGACATAATAGGAAACCATTAAAATCTCCCTTATAAGACAAGCAAGGTTTTTATATGCATTTAATATAAATGTCTTGGTTTCAGATGGTTTCTTGCTACAATTTTCTGCTTGTGTTTCTTCCAGAGAGATTTATTTTTCCATTGTAACAACTTTTTTTTTTTTTTTTTTTTTTTTTCCCCTGGCATTGGCAATGTGCAGGAACAAAATAATAAAGATCAGAAGAGACATAATCTCTTTCCCCCTCCCCCTCCAAATTTTACCTTGCAGAAAGTTCAGTAAGGTTTACCCCTCCCCTTTGCACAGCAAAGACTTAAACCAGCCCACGCTGGTATAGTGAAGTGAATCAGATACTATGGTAAGGTCTCAGATACCAGGGTTGTCAAGTGCAATTTTACAATCTAATTAGCAGAGGATTAAACATCACACCTCGCTGAAGCGGTTGGGCTGCTCTTGCCAGAGGGGTTTTACCACCTGTATAGGGTATGAAGTCTTTTTATTTGCTCTACAGAGGGTAAAAGAACATGATAGAGAAATAATGAAGCCTCAGCCACTCTATCCAAGTCCTGTCCCTGATTTAGGTTGTGCATTTTGGAATAGCATTGCCAACAGATGGGGTTTGCAAGCATCATGTAACAGAGAAGTGCTCATCTAGGCTGTCTTTTCACTGCTGTGGTCTCTGGATTATGGCAATGGACAAATTCTATCCTGGAAATTCCTGCTCTCCCTTCCCACCCAACCTTCCCTTCCAGATTTATGACCACTTCTGCTAAGCCACAGAAGTTCTCAGTGGTTTGTACATAAGGCGGCACCATTGTTTTGTGTCTCCTGGATTTTGTACATAATTTGTTGAGACAAAAAAATAATAATAATTTTCAAGAAAAAGAAAACTGGCACCCTATTTTTTGGGGTTACACTTGCAGAAAAAGGGTAGGAGATGCCTACAGCCCCTGATTCTAGGGGCAACATGAGAGCTAGAGGTAGGTTAGTGGGGACACAGAGAGGCTGGCCAAAATGCTATCAAGCTCTAAAATGAATACTACAGACTGGATCACCCTGAGCAACTGAGAAGAAGAGAAAGCAGAAAAGCTAAGAAAGGAGGCTTGACTCTTCTAGTTAAATATCTGTCTCCTCTCACAGAGAGTGCTTGACCTCTTTTCTTCTTTCTTCTGATGCTCTCCATCAACTCTCTCATCCCATCAGGGTTGATAAAAATTGCTATAGCTTCTGAATGGCTGACTCTTTGTCATAGCAGGGAACTGTTTTCCTCCAAAGAAATATTTCTAATCACTAAGGCTGACTTCTGAAGGCATGTTTTAAGGACATGTCTTCTCTGGAGTGTTGGCACTAATGGTGCAAACGCCTAGCCTAGGCATGTTTTAAACTATCACGTGTGAGTGTAGCTTGCTCTGGAGGTAATGATTGATCCCAAATAGATGTGTCTTTTAGAGAACAGATGCACTGTGAAGACCTCCTTACTCCCCTCATCCTTTCCTTCAATAAAAAAACACCCCATTAATAGCCTTCAGTGAATAAAAGGCTAATCAGTGCACCTGTTGTTTCCTGCTGCCTCCTTAGCAGTTCTGTTTTCTACCAAAACCTTGATTCTAGTTTATTTTAATAGAAGATGCTATATGTGAGCATCAGGCAGTGTCCAGCTTGAATGTGATCAGAGGAGGTGAAAGAAAGGGGGGGGGCCCTTGGCATGGAGACAACACAAAAAGAAATGCAGCACATTAATTCAGCATGGAAGAATTTGCGTCCATAGAAGAGCTGCCTTGTTGTTACAAATCATCCAGTTCTGCAGCCTGCAAACAAACTTGAAACCTTGCCTCCTGATGTCTCCATGGGTTTGCAGTACAACAAATACTGTTGCTAACAGACCGTGCATGCCCACCTGCAGGGCACGTGCTCAGAGATGAGATTTTTTGGTATTAGATGGCATCCTATGTAGGAAAATCAGAACACATGGGTCTGCCTGGTAGGATGAGCTCAGGGGATCAAAACCTTCCTCCTCCCAAATGAACAGGACATTCCTTAGCTGGATTTCTCAAAAGCAATTTGGAAGGACTGAGACAAATCCTGATTTTCAGATGCACTGAAAACCTTACTAAAAATAGTAATAAAGAGACCAGAATGGGTAGTCATCACTGAGCAAGCTCTAGTTTCTTGATTTGTGAACTGTTTCAAAGTAAAGTTTCTAAACAAATCAGATACTGTGCAGAAACTTTTTAATGCCTTTCTTTTAAGGCATGTCGTGAAAGCTGTCTTTCCCTGCTAGCTTGACATTGACTCTTCAGACAGTAAAGCTGTTGCTTATCAAATGTAATGCTGCTCCTGGGAAAACCATGCAAGTTTTTCTTTTTTTAATAAATGGTAGAAGCTTTCCTGTCCCTTCTTCACCCTCTCTCTCACATAATTTATGGCTTGACAATACACTATCAAGGATTGTCTGAGCACCCTCAGTCCCACCACAGCCAGTGGATGGAAGGTGTCCAGCACCTGAGAGGATCAATCCTTCAGTTTCATTTATGTCTTATGAACCACAGTAAAATATGTGTAAGTTGCAAGATAAAGTGATGCTTACTTCCTCCTTGTAGCACAACATTTAACAAATTAACAGCTACTTTCTCCATTAATTCTTTGCAGACATTCAGACAAGTTTGGGAGAAACTCAACATCCTTCTAAATCACATGAATCAATGCCAGCATTTGGTATACATATCGCACCCTCAAATCAAGCTATAACGTGTGGCAAGCCCAGACCTTGATAGAAAAGTAAACACTTACCTTTCTTGGTTTCACTTTGTCATGGTAGTCGTATTGAAAAATCCCCTTGTAGCTAAGTCCTAACCACCAAGGAATTCCCTGCTTGTCCTGAAAAAAAACAACCCAAAAAACAGAGGGAGTTATACTGAATAGGGTGGGGAAATGATGGAGATTCCCAAGGTTGTTATTCAAGGTGAAGATTTGTTTCTAAGCAATATCTTTGAATGTCATGGGTGCTGTTAAATTTACCCCTGTTGAATTTCCTCAAGTCACAAAGCTCCATGGTGTTTAGGAGAGATCTGTTTCACTTTTAGTCATGACATATAAAACCACTTAAAATGCATCACCTATGATCAAGTTACTCAAAATGCTGCCAGGGGAGGTGGGGAGGTTTGACATGGGTCCCTTGTGCAGTGGTGCATCCTCATTCTCTTCCCTGTAAATTATTCAGTCTGAACACTCAAGAGATTGGAGAGGAAGGAAAACGAATCACCCAGCTGACTTGAATTATGTGGAGGGATTTTAGCATTAATCTTGAAAATGCAGCAGTAATGGGATGTGAGAGCTACCAAGTGATAAGGTCTGACAGGCTTGGACCCAACTGCTTTGTGTCTGAGTGTGCAATAAAATGGCCTTATGGAGTAATGGCTGATATCCGATACCAGCTTCTTTGCAATTTACTGAGCTGGAGCCCTCAATGAAATTACATCTGTTCTGTTAATGTTATAGACAATGGGAGGGTAAAATGCAGCAAAACCAAAACCCCCACATCAGGCAGAAGCCAAACCTATTATGTGCAATATTTGCTGCCTCATTGCTGCTCACTGGTACTTATTGATCATGGGGAGTTCACTGGAACAGCTCTCAAGTGTTTGCAGGCTTGGACACTCAGCCCAATCCAACAAATCTTTCTTGGTCTAGAGTAGTCCAAGAGATCTGGATACAAAAGGTGCTGGAGGGATCCTGCCCTCTGGAAAAAGATGCGGCTGATGCTTTTAGCAAAATTCCATGCACATTATCAGGAATAGGCTAGAAACGCATCTCCCTGAGACAGGTACTGTCATATATTTGTATTTTTATGGTACCCCATGTGTGCAAGATATTATAGGCATATGAAAAACTGTATGATCTGTGCAGAGAGAGATAATGATGAAACACATCAAAACTTCAGGGGTGATAAATGAGGGAGTATGCTCTGGGGAGTGTGGATCTAGCTTTCTTTATATGTTTATTGATTTCTCTACTTAAAAAAATAACAACCCTACACAGCTGGTCAGGTAGGGAAGCAATAATAATAATGTGAGACTGGAAGATGTGGTGATAAATCATTAGATGAAAGAAATGAAGGATTTTGTGAATACCTGAATGAAATGCACATAGAAGCAGAAAGCTGTTTGGGCAGGGGGACGTTATCTCTAGAGTATGGGAAAATGCTTTGGCATTAAAAAAATATGCTATATCTGTATCCATCTACCTATATCTCAAGTGAAGGGAGCTGCAGCCTGCAGGTCATGGCTGGCCCTAGTTAGTTGCTCATGGATCTGCTGGGAGCAAAAAGTCTGACCTCCTGGACCCACAAAAGAAAGAGTGAAGCGTTGAGTGTGCCAGTGATGTGGCTGTCTTGTCCCTTTGGTGCTGGTTCACTGGCATCACCAGATCTTGATGATGCTTGTGGGCTGAACATCTCCCGCACAACAGGACTCCAAAAGTTTTATCTCCAGGAACAGGATTTTCCTCTCTGGAGCTGTATTTACCAAACATTCACTACACAGTTGAAGTAAGTTTATCCTACCACAGGAAGTGAAATGAGACTGTAGTAGCAGTGTATTGTATTCTGAAAGCAGGATGGTTATTGTAGCACGTACCTTTACTGCGTAATAATGCACTCCGTATGTTGGGAGGGATTCTACAATGCTCATGTAACTGCAAAACAACACATAAGAGAATAACATGTCTGAGAAGCTGAGACGATGATCTGAAAAAAAAAGCCCTTAAATAAATAAGTACAGAAATACTTAAAAATAAAGCATTAGATGAGATGGGAGACATAGTTACATATTATAATTACAATCCAGTATAAATATTTCTTGATAAAACAAAGGTCGCAAGAAGTCACTCTGATTTCACTTACTTCACAATTGCCTGACCTCTTGTCTGACCATTTAGTTTCTTGTAATGTTCAATGACTCGATCCTCACTAGAAAGGAAGAAATGAGATGTTTTATATAAGGGCAGCATCACGACTAAAAATCCTGCCAAAAGGTGAAAAGATACTTCTGTTAACACAGCTACCAACTGAGGGAATCAAAAGATGCCAAGCAAAAGCGTTAGGTGAGGGGATTTGTTGCAGCTCAGGGTAAACAAGGGAGACTCACAGATAGAATAAAAATGGTTTTATAAGAGTTGGTTTTCTGGAATAACCTTTTTTTACTCACAAACATGGTATCTGCTTGTACAGACTTTCCCCTCTCTGCATGACTTTCCTTATCTACAAACAATGATATTACACTTTTGTGGCAAACAGACGTGCTGGAGCTGCTCAAGCTCTGCTTTGCCCTAGTTGGTGCAACTTCTTTCCAAGCCCACCACATCCTCTGAAAGCTAGCAAAGCTTTCAGAAGTCGGTGGCCAGTAATAGCCTTAAGCCTCACAGATTACTCCACACTGCAACTTCACAAAACCATGTACAGGAGCACTAGTGGAAGTACTCTGGAGAAATCTCTCTCAGCAAGGAGTTAAATTCCTAGTGTACACCGAGGCAAGGTCTGTAACAGCAGGTTAAACAGTGGTAGGAAGTGTTTCCAAGGCACTCAAATGTGGGTTCCTTAACTGCTGAAGTACTGATGTCCCTTTGCATACTTTTGGGTACTTGCATTCCCCCAGGCAAGTCCTGGCTCTGCACTGGGAGTCAGCATGGGCCAGGGCCCATTCCTGACACTGCTTTGGAGACTAGGACAGTTTCATGGTGTAGATGGAGGCTGTTCCACACCAGTGGGACTCTGTGTCAGAGAACAGTCCTGAACGTGTTTGATAGAGGCATGTTGAGACATTCACCTACACATGATAGAGATGTAGCATCCAAGGGCAGATCAGCATGACCCAGATGACTGAATGCCATCTGTAAGTTTACTTTTAAAGAATCACATTCCTTCTTCTCCAGGTAGCAGGAGGGCACAGACCCAGAGCTATTTGATGCCTACAATAAGCTGTGCTAGCAAAGTCGAAGCATGGCAAAGTACAAGCCAGTGATCTCCTTTTGAAGGTTCACAGCACTCTCCTTTGATTAAATAGCTTTTGTCTCAGTCTATGGCCATACAAGTCATCACAGCCCCAAAGCCTGGTACGTTCAGTCTGTTCTGACTTTGGTTCTTCTCTAACTTCCAGCAACTTAATGCCCACAGAACCAGCTGTGTTACATTGGTACGACAGAATACTCAAGTCCTCATGTTTAAACCCAATCTCTTGCTCTTTGTGTTGTAATACCAAGGATAAGGAATCTCTTGAGTCCCCTCGAGATACTGGACAGACCTTGCCAGTCCAAGAGGAAGGAAACCTTTATGCCACCTCTGTGACTTTCCCACCTGACACTGCCTAAGCCTCTAGTAGCAGGTGCCTCTCTGATGCCATCATGCTGCATGTGGTTTAGGCCAATGTGGATGGGCATTGCTCCCCCCTGCATTGCCTAGGTCCAGCTGGGGCCCCTAACGGGTCCTTTAAAAGCAGCCACATGGTTGCCCATCATGCAGTAATCCTTCCACAGGCAGAACTGAAGCTATTTTTATTGCTAGACAGTGTGAAGGAGCACAGCAGCGTGGGATGGTCTGGTAGATGACCTCACCAGAACTCCTCAGAGATGCCCATGGGGAATTCTGTGGAAAACTGCAAAGCGCTTCACTGAGTGCTAGCCCTGCTAACATGACTGCGTCTTCTCATTGCTGCCTTTCCCATATGTATCCTGGTGCAGAAGGAGACGAGCAGAGACACCGGTGTAGACAGCGCAGAGCAATTGAGCAATTCAAAGTAGACGGTCTGTCGGATTGTCAGCGGGGCCAGCTGTGCCTCCACAAGCCTGTCATTTGTCTGAGAGTAACTGCTTTCCTTACTCACTTGCCAAGTGACTTCCCCCACTCATCCTGCAAAAATAAAAGGGCTCTTTTTGGGGCTAGGTGAAGAGTTGTCTCACCAGCAGGCCATAGCTGGTACAGGGTGCTGACTGAGTCAGTGACAAATTACATGGGTAAAGGAATGGTCCAGTTCTCCCATCAAATCCCTCAGAATAAATTTAATGCTTAGAAAATGATCTGTAAGCTGTAAATTCAACAGCTATGAAACCATATTCAGCCCCCTGATCCAAGCAAGTACCACAGATGTTATAGGCGTGCACATGAAGGCAGAGCCCAGGTCTCCTGCCATGATTATCATAAACAGGATTACTTTTAGAGCAATAACTGAATTACATGAGTGTTCAGTACTGGAAGATCTCCAAAAGACATCATTCTTAATAAAAGAGATAGACAGAGAGGGCTTACAGCCCTTTGAAATTACCTTTTAAAACCACGATTACATGTGGATGTAATTCCTCTCTGTCTCAGACAGGAAAAAAACAGGAGTGAGTTCTCAGAAAACAATGGAGTTTCTCCAGTGGAAAATGCTCTTAACTTTGGTTTCCACTCTGTGCAGTTTGTTGTACAGATCAAGCTCTCATGTTGATGCCATTCAAGGAAAGGATAGATGTACCTACATGCTGATTACTAGTGTGATTCTGGATGTGCTCTGCTGTCTTACAAATGATTGTTATAAAATAATGAATATGTTCCCAGACCATACCCCTTGGGTAGGGAAGCCAGTCAATGGCCCATTTTCTTCAAAAGGACAGATTACATGTCAGGGAGCCCTCCTGAACCGTGGGATGAATAAAGTTATGTTCTCAACCCATACTAAAAGATGTGGGATAGTCCAGGCTCTACCCAGTTCTCCTACACAAATGCAGGAAACTCTCTCTATACCTCCATTGTCCCGTTAGGATACTGATGATCTTCCTTTCCATTGTATAATGTTTTGAGGTCTACAGATGTTAAATGCCGGATATGTATTATCCTTGTTTCTACTTTTGAACAAGAAAAATAAAGCCTGAATTATCAATTGAGCCATGAATATTTACGAGTGGGATTTGCTGCCTTTCACCTTTCTATGGCACTGAGCTAGTCACACTTTGGGGAAAGAAACAGATACTCCAGAGCACAAGTCATCCAACCTAGGTCAGACAGCTTCCTTGGGAGGAAGTTACTCTTGCTTCTCTCCACTGACAGCAAAGGGAGCTGAGGGTGCCTAGATAATCGGAGAGGTGTACACTGAAGAAATGTTCATGGTCAGATAAATCCCACCTCAGCTGCATGACAGTCACTCTTCTAACAATTCTTTGAACTTTCTTTTTATTGCCCGCATAAGAAGGATCATCCAGCACAGAGTTCACTTTCTGCCTCCAGCTCTGGGACATAGCAGTTAAGCCCAGCATGTGCCAGGGAAAACAAGCAAAATCATTCATGAGTCAGAAGAAGCATTAGCAGAGCTTATAAACATTCTCCCTTATCGTTTCAGCTGTTCATCTCTGAGCGGCTGCCATGCTGCTTTTGACAGCTGGGAGAGTGCTGGGACACTGCCTGGACCACCAGCTGACATCTCCTCTCCTCCTGCTCTGGCTTGTTGGTGTGTCAGTGACACAGAAACTCATTCATAACGCAGGGCTGACAGAGGATGCTTAACTAATGTGCAGACATGGAGGCTGCCGAAGCACTACTGTCTGTTTGCCAGCTCATAAAACATGTACCCCGAAGCTGCAAAAATTAGTACATGGACAAAATCCTGCATCAGAAAACTCTGATAAAGATCTTTATAACTACCAAGAATCCCCTCCTCTCCCAGCAGCTTCAAGAACCAAATGGCAGACAACTTGTAAACAAATGCAGGGCCAGTTTCTCATCATCAGATCCAGAGTTTCAAAGGTAATTGTTTCCCCCCTCTCTTCCCATTTAAAATAGCTGTCCACTCATTGCTGCACCTTACTGTTGTTCTGTTTCTAAGCTCTGTCCATCTTGATTCTATTCTCAAACTTAATGATACCTTATTTGCAGTTATATACGGTCCCACTGAAGCCAGCAGAGCATCTCTTGGGCCAAAAGGACCAAGAGAAGGATCAGAGCCTGAGGTCTGTGTTGTATTGGAGAAACTAAATAGCTTGCATTCAAAGTCTGTTGGAACCCAGGAGAAATCTGTCTTCCCCCTGGTCTGTTGAAAATCCCATTCTAGCACCCACTTTTGTGCTATTGCATCTTGTCCTTGCATTCTAACTGGCAACCTAGTACTGGCCTGGCTTGCTGGGGAGGATATGAATTGAGATAAAATGCAATGACAATGGCTGGACAGGAGTGCCGTGAACTAACACAGGTTCTCTCCTGACTCATTGTGATTAGTTTTGTGTCTGAAATAATTAATGCTGTCAGTTGTTTCCATGCATGGGCAAGAGAAATCAAAACTCAGGGCCCCAGTTCCTGGACTGTGTGGGTGGACCAGAAGCTCAGCTTTAATTTAAAAGAAAAAATCCCCCAAAACTCCTTCTTGCTTCACAAGTAATCAGTGATGCCAAAAGATGCTTGAGAACAAGATGTGCAACTGTTCCTTCTTAATCTGTAGAGAGCTAGAAACAAAAATTTGATTATATAAAACCTGCAACCTTCATCTTTGTTGTGATGTCTACAAACATCCAAGAAGAAGCTTCAGTAAAGGGAAAGGCCTGCAGCAAGGGTATGCAACCAGGAGACTCCATGAAGGTGGAGCTGGAGGCACCAAACTCCACTGATTCAGCCCTCGCTCCATCTAAGAATCCAGGACTCATCCCACTGGTCTTACTGTGTTTGATAGGAGTAACACGTGATGCTTTTTCAGGGTTCTGTGATGGAAATGTTGTATTATTTCATGCAGATCTGTCATAGTATCTTGCTGAAGGTATCATAGTACTTACTTGATTATCCATTTTATCGCCTCTTAGTTCATTTCAGCCTATACAAATGTAGCACCGGTTCTTTTGTTTGTTTGTTTGTTTTAAACTAACTAGAGCACTTACCCATCCTACCCCTAATATTTTAAAAGTTTATTTCCAGATCTGGAAATTCACTTATTACTGCTTTGTATTAATGCTAAAGAACTGCAGCATAAAACTGATTGCACACAGAAGAGGATGAAATTGGTATTCAGTATGTAATCTGCATGAGATGCAGAAGTGTCAGAAAACAGAGTTTTAAAAATCTGCCCTCGTAGATCACTGAAGTTTGATCTGTAGTTCAGAGGCTTTTCATCTGATTGACCAGCAGCCTCTTCTTGAGAGCTTTCAGCATTTCAGAGGGTGTTTATGAAAAAGGCACCATTAAAAAATAATGAACTACTGATGTATAAGAGGTCTCTGAGACCTGGCTACTGAAGTGAAATCACAAGGGAGTCTCAGGACTGTAGCCATTGGTTTTATTACCCCATTGGCAACAACCAGCTTTCCAACCTGCAACCTGTTCTCAGTCACATGAGAACTCCCACAAAATTAAGCACAGCTGCAAGAAGTGCTGTACCTTGTGTATAACTGTAAAAACTCGCATTCTGAGTGTGAGGTTTTTACATGGCTCTTCTTGCTTCAGGTGACTCTACATAGCCCAAACCCAAGGAGAGTGTCTCACGGGCAGAGATAATCCCATACCTCATTGAGATTTCCCAGCAGAAGTCCTTAACATAGGCCTGGTGACTAATACTTGCTGACAGTGGGGGCAGACAGATCCTGATGGGCAGACTGGGCCTGAATGGGAGCCTGGGTTGTCACTGCTTTCCTATGCACAGACACCATCACAGGCAACTGAAGCAAATGCTATGTGTGCACTTCAATAAGACCTCAGCTTTTTGGTCAGATTTGCCGTCCCTGTCAATGGCTACTTGCTCCCACCACTCCTCTTGTGGTGGCTTTTAGCTTGAGCTACCAGTCTGTCAGTCGGACCAATCGACCAACCTGTCTGGAAATGCTTTTTAATGTGTGGATTAGTTTGTGGAAAAAGGAAAGCAATGCTCCAAAGAGGGAGACCATTCTGCTTACAGTGAAATGGCAGCCTGCATTTATCAATTTTCCATAATGATTTGGTTTGGTTCTTAAATAGAAACACCGGGAGACTGTGATGATCCACAGCTTTCGTATCAGTGTTCCTATCCTCAGCCTGAGACTTTGGGTCTCTCCTGATATGCTCAGAAAGTGATTGGGTGACCTCACAGACTATGTTGCCTACAGCTTGACACGAGGTACAGCTAATTCTGGTATTATAGCCATGCTAGGAAAAGTGTATAGCCTTCCAGGCAGAGGGAAGAATTGAGATAATAAACTACAAAGTGATTTGTTTCCCCTTGCTATCCTCAGATTACCAAGATGCAGAAATTAAGAATAGCAGATAAAGAAGTTCACTCCCACCCCTGGGCTTATAGCCTAATGCTTTAAAGGCAAACATGAAAGAGGAACAAGCAGAAAATCAAGGAAAGCATCTCCCCATTAATGAACAGACTTTCCCCAAATTCTTTCCTATTTGCACAGATAAAAGGGATAGGCAGGGTGGCACAAAGAATCTATGTGTGGGGCATACAAAACTTAATTGTGGCCCTGCTTCTAGCCTGGATTTAATTTTCAGTGCAATAGACAGAAGTCCTAAGCCTCCACCTCCAAACATCACCTAGTTCATGCAAAAGGAAGAGCATATCCCTTTTAGTTCAGCTATGCCACAGAAAGGACTTGCAAGGTGAAGCTCAATCACTTGAAAATAACATAGAGCAGTGCAAAAGATTGACATTTCAAACTTGCACAGATGCAAAGTGCTGGGAAAGGAAATGGCACATTAGGCTTCTTGATTTCATCAGGACACTTGCACGTTTACAGTGAATTTTCTGGCCAGACATTACTGCAGCCATTTGGCAGATAGGGAAACTGAGGATCAGGGTGGTAGCTCTGCTTGTGTTGAGTCATGCAACGAGTCAGCGGCAGACCCAGAGCTGGAAGGCAGGAATCCCTGCATCCCAGTTCCACTCTCAGACTTATTGCCAGAGCCAGGTCCTGCATGAGACACTGCAAAGCTGCTCCCCAGAATGATACGTTACCAGTAAGCAAGGGAAGGATGCTCCTTCAGTGCTGGTGTTGGAAGGGCTGGCAGCTTCTTTAATTCATTCCTTACAACTTCATTGCTGAAAGAGAGTTCAAAAGGAGGATCAGGCTACAAGAAAACAACCACAATATTTGATATGACCTGACCTAGCTGGCAGGCTGCTACGGCTCTACATCTGTTCCTCCTTAACAACAGGCACTGGGGTTTCCTTTTTCTTCTCTCTTTATTTGTTTTATGGCAGCCCAGTTAACTTTTTCCTCTATTATCCAAATTGGAGAGAAGCTCTCCCAGATGGTTATGTTGAAGCACTTCCTACGAGTGACTGGACACAAAAGCCACCATGTCACATTTCATTGAGCAAGGTCCCACAGATGTGGTCATACAGAGAAAAAAACAAGGGGAAGAGAAGAAAAAGTGATGCTTTCAGCTGCAATAAAGAACCTTTATTTAATGCCTTACAACCTGATGCAAAAGGTAATGATTTGCTTTCTTAGCATCACAGGTTCTTAACCTCTTGGCCCAGTGACCTGGCCTTTGCACACATCTTTGCTAATAAGATTCCATCTTGAATTTATGTCCTGCTACACAAAACTCTCCATGGGACCGGGCCCAACCACTTCACTAACATTCTTCTCCGTGCAACCTCTACTGGCCACACTGGCCAGCTGGAGCAGCATCACTGCACACCAGAGAGCAGGGAGAGCTCATGAAATGGGAGGCAGATTCTCGCAGATGAAGTGAAACCATGGGATTTTCTCCTACAAACCCAAAATGTCTCCCTTCCCCCTTTTAAACATATAAGGAATGGTGCGCACAGGAAAAAAAAAAATCTCTCAAAGGCTTGGGAAGGAAGGCAGTGTTGCTGTTACTTTTAAAATCGTAGCAATACACAGCCAAGAGGGCCAGACAGGACACAGAGGAGTGCCAAAGAATTCATGTTTACTGGCTTGCTTCTTTAATAGCAGGGTTTTTCTGCCTTCTTGTACCCTTCCCTTTATCCTGCCAAAAAGTGTGGCTGTCCTGGACCTGTGCAGAGAGATACCTCTTCCACAGCTCCAGATTTCACAGCCCACTGGCTTTTCCTGTAGGGCAGCAGGGCCATTAACCAGGCAGACAGGCAGTCTTGGCATCCCCCAGCCATCCTAACATCTGCTAAAGGCCCAAGGAGGGCTTGGACATTCCAGGTCACCCCAAGTTTTGTTCTTGTCTCTGGGACAGTCTGTATGGTGGCTTGTAGAGATGTGATGCTGCTTCAGTTGTTTTAAAAACCTTCCCAAAGCATTTCTTGAGTTGCACATCCCAACAGCAGGCTCTGCCCGAGACCTAGGTGGGTTTGTCTTAATTGGAGTTTGCAGGTTAATTGCTAGGTTGAGCCATAGGGTAAACCACTAACATAAATCCTGGAGCAGGCGTTTTGGGTATGTCTGCAGGCATTTATGACCATAGTAGTTCCTTGACAATCAATTAAGTAGTTTTAAAACAGGACCACAACTTCTAGTCAAAACAAACCTCTGACAGAGATGCCCAAGTCTCAATTAGGTTCAAATTTTGCAGAGTGAAGATGTGCAGAACAGCACTTAAAAGAAATGACTAAGGCAGCCACTTCCACGCTAAGCACATAGAAAATCACTCAGTAGCACCTCATTTGCAAAGTCAAATGTCTCTTGACAAACAGAGTTCTTGTTCTTGTTTGAACACCCACTCCTGCCTAAGTCTCATGGTCAATTGACCACCAGATAGATCCTCCTTTGTAAGTGCAAATGCTCAAAAACTATTCAGATGTTTCCTTCCATAGCAGGTAAATATCTGCACAAGTCTGAACAAGACGCTGCTCTGTTCCGTGTTATCTGCTGATCTGGCCGCTCTGCTCTGTGACTGACAGCCTAGAAAACAAGCCCTGGCTGTTTACAGAGTTACTGGGTCTGCCCAGAGATTTCTTCTCCACAGCATGTGCGTACTCAGCTCTTACTGAGCTTTTTGGCATTATGAAAGAAACTGAGAAAAAGAACCCCAAAACCCAGCACAACTGGAGCACAGGCAGCAGTCACTTGCCCTCAAGTGAAGAGGCTGCTCACAGAAGGAAGTTGAGAAATTTCCAAAACTTTTCTGGGAACACTGGGAGTAATTTCCAAACAGGGACTTTCTGAGCACAGAAAAATGTCAAACAGGACAAGATTAGTGGTGACTAACTAGCTTTGAGAGTCTGGGAAAAAGCCTGAACCAGTAATGGCTCCCATAAAAGAAAGAGCTAACACCAGGGAGCTCTATCTTTTCTGTCAGTGAGGAGCAAGGCTGGCTTGCACTGTGATAAAAAGTCTCTTAAGAATCAGAGAAAAAAGACATTTGTAGTGATGTTGTTGGATGGGATTAGCATTTCTGCTCAGTACCTAGAAAATACTGTAAAGGTAATGCCTCGCAAATTCAAAGCACCAAATGTATTTCAGGTAATCACTTCCAGGAACAAAAAGGTATTTCATTCCATGGTCCATATATTTACTGTGTCTTCTGGCAAGACTCATCCCAAGGCCAATGAATTTAGACTCCCAAAAGGATGTCAAATCAAGAAAGAGGAAAAAATGACTCAGGTTGCATTTGAGCTAGTAGCCATGAGGTCACTTGCCTCTTGACTCCTTTTAAAACACCAAACCCCTTAATTTTTAGAATGTTTCCAGCAGGATCACAAGTGGTTTTGTACTTACTGCCTTTCCCATTCATTCTAGTGAGATATGCCAGCGTGTTTATTTTATTACTGTATTTAGAAAGTGTTTGTTTAATCCGGTCACTTGTGCTGCATTTATTTTATATTCAAAAGTGTCCAACTTCCAGGGTTTTTCTATATGGAAGGGTGCTTTTGATACAGATTTATTAATATACAGGGGAAAGGCTCCAAACACACTTTCTCTGTGTCCTCTAGACCACTTTATTCCTGCACTGTGGTGGAAATTATAATATTTAAAAGACTGAATAGTGGTATGAAAACTGAACTGGGAAAGTTATCTGCGTGAGTTCCTGAAAGCTGCTTAGATATCCAGAAATAAGATCGACAGACTGGAGAATGGACATAGAAAACAGAACTCGTGAGTTCCAGTCTTAGTTCTGGTACTGCCTGTTTAATGAGCCTTGGCCAAATAAATTAGTCACCACATCTCAGTATTTCTGTCTACACATGAAGGAAGTGTAGTGTCCCCTACATGGAGGTGGCGCCTTCTCCCAAGCAGCAAGTGAAAGGTCAAGAGGAAATGGCCTCAAGTTGTGCCAGGGGAGGTTCAGATTGGATACTAGGAAAAATTTCTTCACCAAAAGGGCTATCAAGCATTAGAACAGGCTGCCCAGGGAAGCAGTGGAGTCACCGTCCCTGTAGGTATTTAAAAGACATGTAGATGTGGCATTTAGTGACACGGTTTAGTGGTGGACTTGGCAGTGTTTGGTTAACAGTTGGACTCGATGATCTTAAAGGTATTTTCCAACCTAAATGATTCTATGATTCTAGATAAAAGTCCTACCTAGCCACTTCATAAGCATTTTGTGAAAAATAAGTTTTTGCAAACTGGCTGCAATGATTTTGAGCAAGATTACATAGGCAGTTATGTCTCAGGAAATCCATACATTTTCCAGCATGTGTAATAACAATGATCAGTAATAAAACACAACTGCAGGTTAAAGGTATCAACTTTTCTCAGCATGGTAATTAATTCTGTTGAATGCCAGAGGAAATGCAGAGTCTGAGATTCCTGGAATAAATGGTACCGTTTGAAACATAGTGCTTAGGATCTCCTCCTGAATGCAGCCTGGCTTTTGTAACCCCTTAATAAATTCTAATTGGTTAAATGTCACTTGGTTACACAGAAAGAAAAGTAAGCCTGAAACTATGTTAGATTACCATCTGCCCAAATGTTGAAATTATTGTGAAATTCTCCTTATCAGGAAACTGGCCGTTTGCTTTCCTCCCTTGTTATTCTTTCATATGTTGCTGGGGAGATATTTGGAGTTCACTCGAAAAGTCTCATGTTGCTTAACTGGAAGAAATCTAGCAATGAGAGCCTGTCTGAGGAACTAGCTGCAACGTTCAGGATTTTGTTTTACTTAGGGTGTGTTCTTTCTCTTCCCCAAACTGAGGGACAAATGATCAGAATATGTTATTTCCAGCTGCTTTGACACAGATGCTGTTTAAGGTTGAAGAGATGGATTCTGAACATTTAAAACCGAAATCTGTGTGAGTTTCCCAAAGATTTTGGTCAATGTCAGACTAGACTCAAAATCCGGTAGGATTAATTGAGAGGGAAAATCTCAACTATTTTAACATTATATGATGCTCCCCGCAAAATCAGCCAGGGCACCCTGCTTCCTCCCTCTGTATAGGCCTAAAGAGGGTCACACCTGTAGGACATGTGTTCATCTAAGGAACTGAAATTTGTCCTGCCCATGCTCTGCCAACCAAGTGTGACTCAGCTCCCTGCTAGAAACAAGATTAGCTTGAGTTAATAACCTTTATGTCTGTCAGCAGGATACTGGATTAGGAGCTTTATACATGTGATTCGGTGCCTTTGAAGTCAAAATTTTTGTAACTAATACAAATAAAACACAGATCAAATCCTAAGTGTCTTATCCAACCTGAGAATCAGCTAAACTCAATTGTCCTAAATTCAGTGGTAGGTCCCAGCCTAAATGTAAACCTTTTTCCGTCTTGTCAGCTGAAGCATTTGGGGATTCTTTTAAATAATGTGAAAACCCCTCTCCTTTAATGCAACTCTGCTCTCCCTTTGTACAACTCTGTTTGCACAATGCTGCATTGGACCAGGCCGCTTACAGTAAACTCTGAGAAATACTTTTCTTAGTTGATCTGAATGGGTTCAGGAGCTCAGGGTTTCTGATGGGCTTGTTTTTGAAATGAAACACATATTAGAAATGGAAAAATTGCTTGCTATGGGTGCCAAACTGATATGTCAGGGCTATTGTGGCATCTTAGTTCAAGACAGAGAAGGTGAAGCGGACTATGTGCTCTCCAGGCTTGCCAGACACTGGGCAGTCATTGTGATGCCCGCGTTAGGTGGTACTCCAAGGTGGCAAAAATCAGTGATAAGAGACTCATGCACGATGATGCCCTACTAAAGGATGCAGAACATGTTTGAAATGGCACATAAGCCCCTTTTGGGGAAAGGAAAGAGGAGTACTATGAGCACAGTCATTATTCTGATGCATGGGATGATTTCCTCAAAAGCAGCAGTGGGAGCTGCTGTCACTGTAGATACATCAGTTCACAGAGGTAGAAAACTAACTCCTGGAGTTTGTAAGACCAGGGGTTTTTTTTGGGCTCCTGTGAGGTTCAAAAAGCACACCTGCCACAGCATTCAGGAGTCCTGAACCAGCTCCTTGTGATCCACCACCTGGGTGCAGTGGGGTTTGTAGGTAATCACACTCTGTCCGTCAAGGGCAGGTGCCAACCCAGAGCTGAAATTGTGGCAGTTTGGCACTGGCCATCCCAGCACCTGAGGTGACTGGCTGTGACTCACAGGAAGGCTCCCCTGGGGAAATGAGGCAGTGCGTCTGCACTTCTGTGGATCAGAGCCAAAGAGAAACTTGTCATCTCACAGGTTATAAATCTGATGGTGGCAGCAGACAGGACAGGTGTGGGAAATCTGCAGTCTGCGTTCCAAGCATGCAGCCCTTTAGAATTAACTTATTTCTTCAAAAACAAAGCAGGGGTTCAAGAGTTCAGCCTTCATGCAATGTATGCTGCCATGCATGACATATTATCTTTACATCTCAGCAGCAAGATATTCACAACTGCAGAGCTTCTCTCTTTCAAAGAGTAGCCACTTTATTTTAAAGAGCATTTTGCCATCAACTAACTTCAAACGCTGAAGCTAACTTCAGCCCTAAGAGAAGTCAGAACATTTGTCTCCATCTGCAGTTCCTCTGGCTGGCCCCAGGCTTGATTTGCCTCCCAGATTTTACACTGCTGATACAAATAACCACAAATCTCAGCAGGCAAAATCTTGACCACAATGACCTCATGTTGACTTCAGTAGCACCTGGATCTCACCCAGCACATAAACCCATGTCAGCGCACATTAGAGGGGAGCTGCTGGACAGACATTCCTGGAGATCCTCAGCTTTCTCCTAGACCGTAGAGGGTCAGGGTAGGATTCTTCTACCTTCCTCCAGTAACAGGCTTTAAACTCCACTCATATGTTAGATTGCTTTGCCACCAAAGCTTATCTACAAGTTAAGATCCTTGGCGGTGTCAGCAAGTTATTATTACGACACCACTTCTCTGCCTGACTTGCAGGTAAGGATTCCCCCTTCCTCTTCAAAACATTGTGATCCACAGGTGGAACGGACAAAGAGCAACACGTTCTAAAGGGCATGGTCTGCCACACTGATGTGGAGGAAGCAGTTAACACCATGTGTTAAGGTACCTTCTGTGCTCTCAGAGAGGATTCCTCATTTCTCTGTGGCCTAGAGAAATGCACTGTGACAAACTCAACCATTCCTTTTACAAGAGACATCAAACAGCTTTTAGCAGATGGAGGCTTTCCACTGGCTGTTTCCACTTCTGGTCTGCAAACAGATACTTCAAGATAAAAAGCTTTCTGTCTTATTACCCCAAGTGATCCAATTCCACTCTATTCAGTGTTTCGTAGTCTGAATGTACACTTTCTGTGTGTTTTCGTCATGTCCAGGATATTCTGAGAAACATTAAGTATTGTTCTTCATAGCAAAATCAGTGGAAAATGTGGTTTATCACAGGTTTGAGTGGCAAAACTCCACTTGGTCCAGCTCTTCTGGGCTAAGCACTTGGCCATGCATTGAAAACCAGAGGGAAAAGAAGAAGAGCCACGTGCACTCCAGTACCCCTTAAATACACATTGCTAACTGAATTATTCCAAATGGGGTGGAACTGAAAAATGAAGAAAGACTGGGCTTGTGTTTTTGTGGTCAGATGCATATCAGGATTTTGCAAGTTAAGTTTTTTGAGAAATGATAAGGCAGAACTTAAACTTCCTTTCAGCAAGGACAGGCAATATTTGCAACACATTGTTCCTTTTCACTGATTTGTCTGAATTTTAGTCGGTTTGAAGTCCCAGTCCACCAGAAGATGGAACCTGCCTGTTATGCACAGCCTCCTGTGGGTGCACAGTACCATTACAGTCTTCCCTCAGTGTATTTCAATGCTGACAAAATGAAGTCACCTCTTTAGGCTCATCTGGCAATTCAACCTCACTGCCCATTCACACCTTGTTTTCTTCTCTGCAACCAACTTCAATTGATACTGTGGTCCTCTGGCTGAACTCACATTCAGGTCAGCAAAAATGTGAAATTTTTAGCGTAGGCAGTTCTGAGCTTCAGATGAAGAACTTTCATGTTTCTCACATGAAGCATCAGACAGTCATCTGACCTTTGGTTGTTACTAACGTGTAACAGAGAGATGCTGTCAACTTAAATGGAAATTCTTGGGCATTTCATTAACAGTCTTCTGAAACACCAAGCACAGTCACCTGTTTGAATTTCTTACAGTAAGTCTGAAGATTTGTCACAACAAAGTTCAACAAACCCAATTATCTAAATTGTGATTTTGAGAACTCCGTCCAAATTCAAGCTGAACTATCAATTAGTGATAGAATTTTAATGTTGCCTCTGGCTGGATCTGTGATATAACAGTGATTATAGAGTCATTTCCTTAGTAATTTCCTTCCGAAGACTAGTCTATTTCCTGAACTTCATGGGCATGTAAAGAGATTTGTCAACAACAAAATCACAAACAATGCTGTTTGCAAGGCACTGGGGTCAAAGGCTGTGTTCTGTGAAGAAATTATTTCAGGAGACATGATGTCTATGTTAGAAATTTCCTGCTGCTACACAGCTACGACTGAGTCTTATCACTCACACAGTGATTTTACCAAATTCATTCTCACAGCACACAATCACAAAAACTTTTAAGATCACCTACCTTGAAAAATCTCCTTTTGCCTCCTGTAAAATGAGGGAGAAAAAACAACAATATATGAATAGAAATAGAAAAAAAATTAAGAAAATGACTGTTCAAGATTTTCCATTTGCAGAATTCATTTAGCAGCAATTTCCTGTTGTAATTGATTCCTCATGTATTTTTTGGAACCAGTGTCTAACGTCAAGTGCCATGACACATGCAGTGAGCTGGGCGGATTAACAAACAAAAGGTTTGCCTAATACAGGGACAGATGATTCCTTGTTCTGCTGGTGGATACCCAAGAAGCTGCAGGAAATTATGCTGGTAAATAAGTAATTTTGGGGTCAATGTGGATGCTACATTACTAGAAGATCTCTGAAGTCTCAGTGACTTTGCAGCCTCCGAGACTGCAACTCCCCTGACTCTTTTCACAACTATTCTCATTATTTTCTAGTAACTAGACTTTCAAAAACTAGCTCACTGTCAGCTTTCAAGGGGATGAAAGACACAAGTTTCTCTAACTCCTTGCTGGGTGTTTGGGGAAGTATTTAGGTCCCTTACTTCTGTATCTAGATATTTCCATTTATTACCATCACAGCCTGATGTTAAAGGGCTCGGTAGTGTTCCACTCTAGTACTTAAATTGGTACCTGAGTCTAACTGCATGTCTGGCAAACCCTCAAAATCTGGTGAGTCCGCTCCTCAATAGATGTAATATGCATTTTGCATTTTCCGTAGGCGATATGCATTTCATATGATGCATGCTAATGCACCTTCTTTGCCGTCAACTACACAGAAGGCACAGTACAGTGTCATTTGTGCAGTGAGGGAGTTTCCACTGCCAAGAAGATCGGGGGTTTGCATTCAGGTCTTTTGTCTTTACATCCATCCATCCATCCACCTGCAAAAATCTGTCAGCCCTTGTCCAGTGGTGCTTCAGTCCTGAGGCTGGGGTAAGGTTCAGAGCTTTGGTGGCACTTTAATTTGTTCTGGTAACACAATTTGAAATAAGGCTGCAGGCTAAACCACTTGAGTTCTGGCAGTCCTTTTCTATCTTCCTATTTCCCTGAGGGAACTGAAGGGCAGACAAGCTCTCCTCTGGTTCATAGGAAGGAGTCCTCGAGCATATAATGATTATAGTTCAACACAGAGCAAAACCCAAAGGATATACCCTGGCCTGCACAGGGATGAGCATACTAAATTTAAAAAACAGTTTTGTTGGGTAGAGTTTTCCATGCTTCAGTTCTTTGACCTAAATGCTGCAGTGGTTAGTAGAACAAAATGCAGCATGATCCCTATTGTTTTGCTTGGATCCTGTCACAAACATGGGTTATAGTAATTTGTGGTTACAGACAGCAGAGGTGTGGCTTGTTTTGACTGTTTTCATTAGGTTACACATGAAACTACTACAGGAATACACGTAACATCCTGTGTTTGTGAGGAGAAACAATCACAGCAACGAGGGTTACACTGGCAGATTTGGATCTGGCTGTACACAATTACCAAGTCCTCAAGTTATTCATTAGGACAAGCAGACAATAGATTCATAACCCTACTGCTGCTTGTCACAACGAGCCTGTTGTTTGATGTGTATTCCCCCAACAGCCAATATGCAATTTCTATAATGTGCTTTTAATTGAGTCCCCCAGCCTGACTCTCTCGCTCCATTTTGTTACATAAAATGATTTTAATGAAGATTCAAATCCCTACGCATTAATTGCTTCTTTAACATGGAAAGTGCTGTAGAAGTGCAATGCATTGTTATTTATTAGTGCAGTTTGATGAGATGGTTTGTCTGTTCACATGGCTCCCCATAGCTTCATGGCTGATGGGAAGAAAAATGAAAGCTACGCTGTACGAAAGGGGAACAAGGATCATCTGTCAATTATGTCTGATCTGCTCCCACAGTCATGCACGTAAAAAGAGATCTTTCACAATAAACACCTCCGCTACCCTGAAAAGATTCCTCTTTGGGAACCAGAGATTTACCAAATGCTGCTGGTAATTTGTTCTCTCTTTTTTTTAAAAGCAGGGCTTTCAAAGGCAGTTTTTTCTTTCTTTCGAGAAGTTTTTTGGAAAGTCTTTTAAGCCATTCTGCCCACCTTGGAGAATACAGACAGTTTCACAGGTAGAAGCTTATGGAGATCATCAGATCCATTGGGAAAAAAAATGCAAGTAAAGTCACTGGAGAAGAACCCACTGCATATGGATTTCACCTAGGAAATCGCATTCGACACTTAAATTTTCTCTGACTTTACCTCATACCCCAGAGTGTTGGATATCTGTGTGGGTGCAAACAAAATATACATTTATGTACACAAAATGTTGGGCAGTGGAATCTCCATGCATGGAGAGGTCTGGTTTGAGAGCCTTCTGTACCTGCTTTGCATTGTATAAATGATGAAAACGATGTAAAGACATCTTTCTCCTGCAATTGGAGGAACCCCTGCACTTCCATACAGCCATTTTGGATTGGGCATATACAAAGATTTCATCCAACATAAGGAAGCACAAAGCGAGAGAAGGCAGGTACTTACCTGCAAGATGTATGCAGCCAGTTCAAACACCACTTCACTGTCAACCTCAATGAGTTCCTTGAAAGGTGAAGAAAACAAGAAAGAAAAAGAGACTTGAGTCTGGGCTCCTATATAAGGACACACATCTCCTCCTGACTACTGCACGGTGAAGCGTGCAGTGCCAGTTTTCTCCCCTGGCTAGGCTTCAAAGCATTCCTTCTGCTCCTGCAGACCAAATTGAGGGACAACCTGCCCACTCAGATGTGGAGAAAGCCAAATATTCAGAGTAATGGCATGATAAATGAAGCATAACTGGATGTGGCATGAAGGGATTCCTGGGGAGGAGGGAGGAGAAGACAGGTGGAAGGGGGAGGATCTGGGTAATTTTTATTTTCTTGTGTGATTTAGTGAAAGGTAGTCTGGGAAATAAATTTTTTTTTGTCCTCCAAATGTCACCCATGCTTCAGGGGAAGACAGCCTTGTCCTTGGCTCACAGAAGCAGGGAAATGAGAAAATTTATCTTTGCTGAGGTTGTGTCAGAGTCCCTGCAGAACTCCTCTGGCCCTTGCCCAGGGTAAAGTCACAGGAAAAAAAGCCATATTCCCTCTTGCAGCATGGGGGCTCTGGTTTCAGCCCCTTTGTCCCCATGAGCGCTGGGGGTGCTTTGAGAATGAGCCATGAAAGCAAATCTTTTGGTAGATCTTCACTGCTCCATTTTATAGGATCCAGCCCCTGATGAAAGCAATTGTGGAGGGTCAGGAGAAATTCTGCGTGTTTTGCTTGGACACCATGGTCACGTGAAGGACATTTTAGGTCCCGTGAAATCCTCTCGGGGTCCTTCTGCTGTGCCTGAGATAGCAGTCACAGAACCAAGGGGTCCAGGCACTGCTCTGTCTGAATGTGTGGGATGCAGATCTGGCATCAAAGATGCTTGGGATGGGAGGGATCAGCATTAATCTTGTGCCCAAGTATTCTCTCTCTGAGTCTCTGGTCCCTGCTTTTGGGAAGACAGTGGGCTTTTACTGAGATACTGTTTAGTACTCTATTCTGCAGCTAGAACTCCTACCTTGTCTCCTAAGTACGTGGCCATGTAAAGTGGGTCACTGTCCAGCTCACTCCTGTGGTGGCTTTTCTGTTGTATTTATTTAAGCTGCTGTTTTTAATATTTTACTTCATCTGGCAAGAAACGAGGGATCTAAATATAGATTGCTGTGATCTGTGCTCCAGCCAAGTCATGGCCACACCTCATTTACAAGCCACAATTACTGTGTTGGCTTGTCTCTGGCAAAATCAAAAACAAAGGGAACAAACCAGAGGATAAGATCCAGGTGTCCTTGGCTTTCACCAGTGCCAGCTTTTTAAAATAAACACTTCCTTCACCTCCTTCATAACAACTCCTTGGGGGGTGAAGACCAGCTCTGCTACGGGCAATAAACACACCTTCCCCGGTTCAGCTGAATGGTCTGATTTGCGCAGGCACCTGCACTAATGATGTACGTGTGCCAAGGGAAGCGGCTGGCGCGAGATGTCGATTCAGCTGCAGGCAGGGCTGGGCTGGGGCACTCAGGCGTATCCTACAGCAAGGGGCGATGCTGACTAGAACCAGAGTGCCTGGTCTTCCTCTCTCCTTGAAGCACCAGGCATCGCACGGACAAACCAGCCTCTGCAACCACATGTCGATGTTATAGCAAGTCTACACTAGCAGGTAAAATGGGCCAGAGCCTGTTCTCTGGCCCTAAGGGCACGTGGCACAGCATAGCTCATGACTAAACACTCTTCCTCCCTCCCCCAGTCCCAGACAGAGTTACCTCAGCTGTATTGCCTCTCGGGAACAGGTGCTCATCCCTGAACAGTGCCTAAGCAATGCCTGGGACAGGGCTAGTTGGCACAGGCCAAAACCTGTGCCAGAACATGCTAGTAATTAAACAGCCTGACTGATCAAGGGACAGTGCCTGATGCCAACCCTCGGTCTCATTCGGTAGTACCAATGTGGCTTGGTCTTTCTGGGCAACAGTGCCTTGCTGGTCCTGTGCAAGGGTTTGGGTGTGTGGGTGGGCAAAGAGGAGTGGTGGGCACAGCCAGAGGAGTACAGCACCAAACGCAAAGCCATCTGGCAACCCAGGGGACCAGCAGCCCCAAACTAAACAAGCCTGAGTTTTCTTATTTCCCAGCTTGAGCAGCCCTGTGCATGGGGACATTTGAGGGCGCATGTCTGGAGAACAAATGAGGGGAAGGTCTGAGGTGCTAGCATAGCATTATGAACTACACTTATATCACACACAATATGGTCTTTCCAGGCTGCAAGGGAGCCTGGGGTGAAGCCATCTGTGGGAATCCCAATGGAGAATCTTTTGGTGCAACAAGGAAGCTTTCAAGGTTTGGGAGCATGGAACATTCCCTGCTAGCTGCAGGGATGACAAGCAATGGCTGTGCTTAGACACTGAATCGCCCTTTCTACACCTAGAGGAATGATGGCTGGGTGCTCATCCTGCGTCTTAGCAGAGATTTTGCACCCAGCTTTCAAATTCAGCGCCTTTTTCAATAGCACAGTACAGCTGACAGTGTCAAAAGGGGAAGGACCCGCATGGGAGACTGGGAACCCAGCAGGGCTATTTTTAGATGGAGATGACAGTCAGCTCAAATGTGCAAAGTAATGGTTTCAGGAGAGGTCAGACTAAAATAGACCAACCTAGATCTGTAGGCACTTTTTTTTTTTTTTTCTTATTAAGCTTTCTCCAAAAAAAGAACAACAGTGTAAGCTTTTCCTGGCAATACTCCAAAAAGGAACTTTTCCCCAGGAACCAAAATGTGGTGCTCACTGAGCTTGTTGCTGGAGAGGGCTGACTAAGCACATCTCACTGCAGCCTTGCCAGAGAGCAAAGCTCTGCACAGCTCAGCTCAGCAGCTCTGCCTCTTTCCTGGGCACTGGAAAAAAAGGCATTTTCTGGCTTCTACCCTGCATTTTAGGAGATGCAAAGTTAGCCCCTGCATTTTAGGACATGCAGATGTCAGGAGGCGAGGCTCCAGATTCGGTGTCAGCTAGTTAGTTTACCAGGTCACAAACCTGCTGAGGGTTGTGGGATGCCGGTACAATCACTCCCTGACTACAGCTGTCTTTTCCTACTGCTGCCTCCCTTGCAGACGGAGGTGAGTCACCGGGAATGGCTTCTGCCAGCACAGAAAGAGGTAGGAGTGATCCTCCCAGGGAATCCCAGCTGCTGATAAAACCTCTCCCAGTCCCATCCAGCCACCGACCAGCCCACCTGGCTGAGTCTGCATGCTGCCAGCCTCCACCTCAGAAGGTTCTGGGCCTGTTTTATTTTCTGGACCCTGCCCTTTTGCTTGTACGGCTGGCTTGGGGCATCGGACAGATCTCACAGGGACGCAGAGGCCATGCCAGGACGCCCTTATCTCAGGCACACAGAGTGCCTTACAAGGGGCAGTGCAAGTCACAGTGCTGGCGACAGCAGGCTGCTGTTTTCAATAGCCTGCCAGGCAGGGCTATTTCTGGTATAAAAAACCATTTATCCATGCATTGCTTGTTCCTGTACGAGGTGGGCCCACAAGCCCCCAGTTACACCGTCACAAGCATTTAGCCATATGCATCCCTAACACACTTACACAGACTCCCACAGGCGCACAAACTGTCACAGCCACACACGCGCTCACACACCCCTCGCACACTCAGCCTCCCCGTGCCCACCCCCACTCCCTCACAGCACTCTCAAACTTTCCTCCCACACTCTCCCACACAAGTACAATCTCACACACACGCACCTAACTCTCTCTCAAACTTGCTTTCCCCCCGCAACTCTCCCGCTCCCCCACGGCGTAGCCCCGAAGATGGCGCCCACGCTCTAACCAGCCGCGGCCATTGCTGCCCTCTTCGGGCGGGAACCGCTAACGAGAGCCGCTCAGCCCACAGCGGGCCCCAGGAGCAGCGGTTTGTTAACACAAAACCAGACATTTCCTTCTAAATACAAGCCAGTCTATAATTTTAGCAGCTGTAGATTCCCTCCTACCAACCACAAGAGTTACTTCCAGGTGTGTTTTACCTCAGAAGCGGCCAGGGTGGTTAGAAACAGGAGTGAGGGAGGGTGGGAAGAGGAAGAGGCCGTAACTCGAAGTCTGGCTGCGATCACTGTGAATTTTGAGGCAGAGAATGCAGACCCAGGTCTCTCAGCCCACCCCAGTGCCACCCAGAGCCCCCCCCCAGTCCTTACCTTGTAGATGCAGGACTTGGCATTCAAGAAAAAGAGCTCGATGGTGGCGTTGTCCTTCAGATAGGAGATGCTTTCAATGTAGAACCTGGAAGGGAAAGCGAGAGAGGTGAGACACAAGGGGGAACTGGGAAAAACATGAAAATGTACTCATTACATGAAAAATGTGGTCAACGGAGTCGTGATGAGTATACTGAAAATGAACTTTCTTTGCTTATGACAAGATTGATGAAAGAGGCTTGTGCGTGCTCCAGGACATGATCCATCACCACCACCCCAGCCATACCAAAGGAACTGGATCACCAAGTAGATTATTTTCTTTCTAAATAATCCTTTGTTTTGTTTTTAAACTGCAGATAATCCTTTATTCTGTTTGCTTGTAAACTCCTCTTCATTCTCCATCACATTTTGTCATTTCTTCTTCACCCCTTTCCCTAACCTGCCCATTTCTGTGCTGTCAACCTGTGTCTTGTGAAATGTTCAGACAGAAATCCACTTCTGGGTACCTTCCCTGTCTGCTTCAGCTCTGCATAAGGAAAATTTTATGAAGGCTTCTTCACATATTTTATCAGCTAGCATGTAGCATCTATGCTCGCAGGGTAAGCAACCAGCAGTAGTTAAGGACTTTGCACAATTTACCAGTACCGTGAGTAGCAATGCTGGGGATGACTGGGAGTGACAATAATCTATTTTTTTTTTTTTGAGCTGAGATGACTTCTCAGAACTCAGTAGAAAGCTGACCGGCCCAAACCCTCAGTGTCCAAAAACCCCACTGTCTTGCATTGCGATTATGTTGAAAGCCCATGATAGATATGAATCAATTCAGTACTCCACGTCCTGCCTGCTTTGAAGGTTTGATCCTTTGGCAGTGAATTCCATGGAGTTTTGCCACTGGCTTGAATTGACTCCAGCCCTTAATTCTGCCTTGTGACCTTTTAGGGAAAAATACTCAGGATACCGTCAAGGTTAATGACTGATCATTCCATATACGTATGTTTTGTATTGCTGTAGTAATAGAGAAAGCCCGCATAGGTTCAGTGAATGATTAAGGTGAATTTTGCATTTACTTTGTGTTTTAAGTAAGGGAAAAAAAATATCCGTCTGCCCACCTTATTTTACAGTGATCTTTAAGTTGCAGTACACTGCTAGCAGTGTTCCTTACATAAATTCCAGTACTATCGTGCCTTGTCAGAGGCAATTAGAATAGGAAAAAGTGACAGGGAAATGCTGTCTGCATCAGGAACTTAAAAAAATTAGATTCCTTAGAAATCTGGGTTGAGATGTGGGGTCCAGTTACAAAGAAACCTTACTCCCTGACCCTGCTGTCTGGGAGTGGAGCTGAGACCTGCTGGCACTCCTGGGGCTTCACACAAGCACTGGAGGGATTGTTCATGTTGAGCTATTTGCAGAATCGAGGGCCTGAAATGTAACCTTCTTAGGGGTAAAGGTCAAAGCTTTGTAGTGCTCCTAAGTGTCTTCTGAAGACCCTTCAAAACAATTTATTTCCTGACATATACAACCAACTACTAGCTTACTAGAGTGAGAGGAACATTTCGCTCTCTTCTTGTTCTTCTGGTGAAGTGCTCCTGCTATTATCCTTCCTTCCTCCCCAAGAAGAGTTCAAATGAGAAATAAAAAAAAACCCAAATCAAAAAATATTTTAATATAGGGATCATCAAGCACAAAATTCAACTTTTTCTTTTTTTTTTTTTTCTGGTTTCCATGGGTTTCACCTCCTGTCCTTGAAACTGCCTCTCTTTTTTATTGCAAATGAAAAAATACTTGGCTTTAGAAATGCAAAAAAAAAAAGATGCTGCATTAAAAAAGGAACCTTCTTACTAGATCTGCTTTCAGAGTGCAGCTGGCTTTCCATCTGCTGAATTCATGGAGAAAAAATATAATTTTACACACTCTATGATTCTTGAAGAACTCTCTCTGCTTATCACCACTAAGAGTGCTCTCCAAATTGTGACAGTAGGATCTTTAATTCCAGGGTCAGAAGAAAGCAGGAACATTTATTCCATTTTTGAATCCCAGTGAAGGACAGCCAAAATGCTTTTTGTTTCATCAATGTTCAAACTAGACCATCCTCATCATCACTAGAGGGCAATATTGCATTTCTTAAGGCTACAAGAGTCATTCCAAAGCACTTCCACATAGAGACACAGATAATGTTCTGTACGAAATTGAGTCTCTGAGAGCACAGAGCCTGCATGATACTTCATCGTCACAAAGAAAACCCAATTCTCAAGTGATCTCCAGAGTGGAGGGTGTGCTGGGAGCTACCGGCTCTCACACACGCACCCAGACAAATACAAAGCATGTGCACCAGGAAACTGGTGCTACTTAAAAGAAAACAGATTTGCTGAGGGAACTCTTATGAGATTTGCTGTGTGACAAGCTCAGAAAGCTCGAACTGGAGCAGACTTCCCTGAATTCACAGCCAGTGCTGCAACAACAGAAACAGGAGGGAAAGACACGTTTTTTGCACTGATCATGAATCTCTGCCAGACCTCCTCCTGTTACCACCTTTTCCAAATACGGTGAAGGAAACTGCACTTTGCAATGACCAATGTCAGTGACTAAGGAGGCAGGAAGAAGCGTCCAGCTGCTAAGTCAATGAACCAAGCAAAAAAATCTAGGTTAAATTCCTGACTGGGATACAGGTTTCCTTCGTGACCTTCAGGAAATCATTTAACTGCTTGGGGCTGTTGCTCTGTGTTTAGAAAATACTCCTCCCTCCTCTGCCCCTTCTGTCTGTTTTGCCTGTTAAGCTTATAAGCCCTTTCTTGCGGCATGTTTCAGGATCATCAGTTTTAAGGGGCAGCTCTCAGATTTCTGTTGAGGACTCCCCTGAGAGCAGCATTCCTCCATGTGCTGTGAAGCTGATATATCCAGGAAATAATGGATGGGCTGGACAGAGAAACAGGCAGTACAATGTGTCCAACACCTCTGCTCTGCTACCTACATCTCTTGCAATACAGCCAACGAGGAGCTTTGCCTCAGAGGTTCCTTGATAGCCAGCAACTGTTGCTATGAGAAATTAGGTGCCTGCAAGAAGCAGGAACAACCCCTGAGACTCTGAGAGTGCAAAAACCAGAGAAATCACTTTTGCGAAAGTTCAAAAGATCAGCCAATGTTAATCTATTTCTGCATTCCCCGTCCCTCCCTGCCCCCAGTAACTTATGATTCATCAAGTACATTTTCTAAGCATTAATTAAATAGACCAGTGAATATTATGCTGGGTAATGAACACAAAGTGCCTATCTTGACTGCTCCCTCTCAGCGGCAGGAAGATAATGACTACTGCAGAAGGTATCTTGGAGGACTTCAGAAGCTGCTGCATCTGAAGCGTTGGAATCTTTTTAGCTATGAGGACATGACTTGTCCTGATCAGACTGCTCTATATTAAGCGTTGATTAACTGACAGCTTGCTCTGAGGCAGCTTAAGCCCCCTCACACCGTGATGAATGGCAATTCCTGTCGTAACCAGCCAGACACAGACATTTATACAGCAGTGCCTGTGAGCAGCAGCTGTAGAAACTCCTGATCCTTGGGTGATGGGAAACTGGCACTACTGTAATTTCTCCCTTGCATTACACACTTGCCTGCCTCTGACTTGCAGCAGGGAGAAATGCCTGGCTGGGCCTTGGACTCACCAGTGAGATTACTGGTTCTTCAGGAGATGGAGAATCCCCGGGCACTGCTGCTGGCCTCATATACAAACCCAGTTGTGTGTGTGCAGATGGGCAAATTTAGCAGTGTTGGGAAGGTGCTTGATGACTAGCGCTTCGACCTTGCAGTGGGGATAGGAGGCCTCAGGACTATCAGGGAAATGGCCTCCAAAAGCATCTGACATGGTGCTGTGCTTGTATGGACAGTGAGAGCTGAAACAAGCAGTACTCCAAATTTCCACACACCAAAAGAAGCTGTCAAATAAAAATATTTAGCATTGTCACTAACACGCAGTGCTGGACTTATCCCATCAGCCTGAACTTGGCCATCTATCACCCAGCAGGGAGCAGGCTCTGAGCAGATGAGTTCCTGACTATGAAAATTTACTGTTGTGGCATTTGAAATCATAAGCCCATGTGTTTATTTCCAAGCAGAACCTGCCAAATGGCAAACATATTTCACCGTAGTCTTCAACACAATATTCTGAAGTATGACCATAGCAAATGGATGTCTTGTCCACTTCAGGTGTAGATCTGTCCTGGGCAGTGCTATCATCCTAGTTCTTGTGACATTTGACTCTGGTGGGAACCAGCTGGTCCAAAAGGCTTTTATTCAACAACAAAACCATTTTTTCAACAAAAAGAAACATTCCAAAACTCCTGTTCTGGTAGCACGGTGTTTTCTTCCAAGAAAAATTAAAAAAAAAAAAAATCATTGAAAGGACTTTGGAAGACCTCATAAAGGTTTCAACACTAGGTTTCACTGAGGAATAGTATCTTCTTGAGGAGTGCCCCTACCACAAATAGCTGTAAGTGAAACTGGAGCCCTGACTAGGATAAAGGGTCTCTTTGCCACCCGAGAGCCCAGAGCAGGTAAGGACATAGCAAAGCACTCTCTCCTTTCTGTCCTATGAAGCCTCATTCCTAAGAAGTCTTGCTGCTTTCAGAGGAAGGCAGTGGGATGGCCACAGAGGCACAGGAGGCAGCCAGGCAAGGGACACAGCAATGTGTGTGGCTCTGGTGTGCTGGTATAGTGCTGTGTGAGAGGGCCAGTCAAAACAGAGCCGAGCAGTGCCAGGCGGTGACAGGGAGGCCAAGGATGGCACTGCAGATGTTTGCTCCTGATCAAGGTGACTATGACTGATAACAATGTGGCAGTGATTTTTGGGTGAGTTCCTGCCTTTTCCAACAGGAGCTAGCGACTTAGTATTGGCAAGGGCGTACCTTCCCTCCACCCCTGAGATAATGTTTCAGTGCAGCGAAGTAAAACACCCCTCTTGGGCCTATGAAGAATAGGAAAGGGGAAAAAAATCCCAGAATAACAATCCAAGTGGCTCTTCCGTCCCCTGATGAAAACACGATTTTTCCCATGAAAAAGGAAAATAGAGGGTAAAAATGGATTTCATGGAAGAAGTCAGAATGAAGCAAAAGGATTTTGGTTTTGATGTGCAGTCACCCTCCCCAGTGGGAAATGCACTCAGACCCGAGACAAAGGATTGAAATGGGCAGAGATGTCTCCCATGTCCTTCCCAGCTGGCTGACTCCGTTCTGGTTAGGATGCAGGACAGAGCTGTCAGCAGAGCTCAGTGGACTGCCTCTTACTTCATTATTACAATGCTATGGATAAAGGAGGGGACCCCCTTTTCTGCCTCATCCATCCTGGGGTCTGGCTCATTATCCCTCACCATGTCATTCAAAGCCTCAGAGGATAATGTAAAAAATATGAGGCCATTTGCTAACCAGGAAAAGAAAAATCACATGCATCAGTATAATGGACTTAAATGCAGATGTCATTATGTCCAGTGTTTCATGCTAAATGAGTATTCTGAGCAGCTCAGGCTGCAGACTCCTTTTAAGTTCCAGCCCTGTTTGCTAATAGTCAGGGGTGCACACTTTTATGTGCTGACACTTAAAGCAGACAATGGTCATGCTAAATAGTTGGCTTGTTAAGTAATCAGACAGGAATGAAAATCAGCAGTGCTAAACAGCTCCATTTACCTCCCCTTCTGCATTCATTTTTATTCTGATCCCATGTCCTGTGCCCTGTGCTTGTGCCATGCTCAGGCCCTCCTCACCCAGCACCTAGGATTGGTACGCAGGGGACTGGATGCAGCAATAGAGACCTGTGTCAGCTTTTACCTCATTGCAAGGAAGCCACAAAACTGGAGGTGAATGTGATTCCAGGAATACAGGGAATTGCAGCTAACAGCAACAAAAAGCTGTGGATATTGTTCAACCTGAGCCTGTTTGCTCTCTCTTTCCCCCTGGCTATACTGTACTGTGACACTGTTTGCACCTTTACCCACCGCCTATCCATTTTTCTCAGTGTTCATAAGAGGTTGGCCCATTGCTCCTGGAAAACCATGTGTTTTGGGGATGTTTGCTCATTCCTATGTCTCATATTCTCCATTTACAAAACACAAAGCGATCTGCTTTGGAACACGTAGAGACCAGCTCTTTTCCTCTCTTCCGGGCCATACATCCTGGACCGCAAAGTGCTCCACTATCAACATAGAGAAGGGAAGAAATCAAGGCGGTAATGCAGGTGTGTTCCTCCCTGGTGTTTGGTTACAGCATCAAGCATCACCTGGAAAGCCACTGCCCTCACTACAGTGCATCACCTGCCCTCTCAGCAGGCCTGACCAAGCCATAGAAGGCGCAAGCCACTTCAATAAACTGCAAATCACTCCACGCCAGAAATGTCCTGTGGATGTTAGCTTGCAAGTGTAGGGCATCTTTGTACAAAAAGGCTGTTTCAGCTCCCCTTGGCTTGGAGTGGTGTGGTTATCTGTCCCAAGTGTGAGGTGAGAACACTGGATCACAGTAGCACGCTGCCTTCCTCCCCTCCTCTCACTCAGTCACCAGGGGAACTTCCCCCCACTCTTCTGAGCTCCAGCCCAGCTCCTTCCTGCTCTTTGATCCTTACCAAGAGTGACATCTTGGCTATTAGAGGTAACTTGCTGGGTGCATTGCTATGCATAACATCATCCCTCAGTATTTGTAGATCATCTGAGGATCTTGAACCATTTTAGGAATGGAAATCCCTCCATCCATTCCACCGTGTTGTGAGCAGCACACAAAGGTATGATTTGGCTGTGAAAGCCAGCATGGGGGTTGCTTACTGGCTCTACCCCTTTATTCAATGCCATGGCGATAGGACCCCTCATAGCAGACCTTTCTTGTTTCACTGGTGACAGCAAATTGTACCCATTTGGTGTAAGGTATAAATGCACAAATTGCAATGAAAATGGAAACAATGTCTGCATGACTTTGACCCAGTCAGAGAATCTGTGTGTAGGCGCTGACATAGCTGTTGATGCTTGATCCAAATTAGATACAAATCCTACACTGACAGCATCCATCATTTCTGCATAGTACCTATCATGCTGTCTAAATGCTTCCCAAAATCAGACAAGACTGCTGCCAGCAGCAACACATTCAAAATGTGGCTCAAACCAACAAATCTTTACAACGCTGCTTTTTCCTCCCCCTCGGGTAGCTGAATGGAAAGGAAAAACAACTTATCCCCTAATCTAAACACAGCTCACTTATACAAATATATTCCCAGTTAAGCAGCAAACAGAAATGATGTTATGGGACTCAAGGGCCAGACTGCTATTAAGATGTGTGTGTAATGGATGGCTTAGCTCAAAGCTGTGTGCTAAGTAGCACAGCCCCATTAGTTCCCTTGCTCAAGTAAAGGTCAGTTTTCACACAAGTAAATCTTCCAACTGGACAGAAGTTTCTCATATCTCTAAAGAGACTCTGAGGAGCAAAGCCTCCCCACAGGCAATTTATTACACCTTCCCCCTGGTGAACAGAGCAGGGGGCCACCCTGAGAAGGCTGCAATAAATTGTCTGCAGGCAGCCTTGTCTTCCAGCACAAACAAGGTCTGAGCTGCTGTATTTATACACTGCGGCTGGGTGGGAGGAGGGGGTTTGCAGGGCTGCTGGCTTTTGAGATCTTCCCCCTTAGTGTACACACAGCTGATGCACACCAACCAGCAAAACACATGCTGTACAAAGAGATCCCGGTTATGGCACAGCTTTGCTGGACTTTATAGACAAAACAACTCATGGGAAAGCAGCTTCGTTGGGCTGGGTTGGTTATGCGGGTTTAATATTCTGATTTTTGCTGTTTTTTCTGCAGCACCCCATCAGTCCATGGAGCTGTAGAGATATAATGTGAGCAGGAGATATCTTTTTGTCTCCCTTATATGTAGCATAAACTGTCTGGGAGCTTGTTGCAGGGAGCTACCAGCTCAGTACTTTTAGTGAGAGTTTGGGAGGGAGACAGCACTGCTGGAAGGAGCTCAGAAAAGAGACGGTTAGCCGCGAGGATGAGAACAGAGCAAGGTGAACTCTCCTGGGATGATCAAGCTCCTTGGCAATGTAAAGTCTAGCATTGCCCTCCTCGCAGATCCCCTTGCAGAGGGGTCTGCAGCTGACAGGGAAGAGCAGAGGAGCAAAGCAATTTGTGTATATGTGATTCTTCCCCAGCATCGTCTCCTGGGTGCTAGCAGGTGAGATGAAGCATATCCGTAAGTGAGAGCAAACTCTGCCACTTCTCCCCCTCTCCGCTGGCTGCAAAATTGATGTATTTTATAATCTCCTTGGGCTTGTCTCCCCAGTGCCTGTACACCCCTGCCTCACACCACTGGACAGAGAGGGGGCTGCTCCTTCTCCCTTCCCCAGTGGGGAGAGGCAGTAGCTGGCAGTATGGGGGAAGGATACTTCTGCTGCCAGCTCTCTTCTCTCACCTTGGCATCATTTTCCTGCTGGCTTTCCCTCATCCCACCCTCCTTGCTCAGGGTTGTACTCAGAAGCCACTGCAGCTCATCCACTCCCCTCATTCTCTGCTTGACGCAAAGCAGTGGGGCGTCACATACCCCTCTCTGGTGAGGATAACTGTGGATGGAGAAGCACAGTCCATTACGTGCGAGACAAATAAATTGTTCTGGTTAATTTAGTGTGGTTCTATTCCACTCTTCCTGCTGCAGCAGGCTGCTGTCATCACCACCCCCTAATCTAATTTCTCAGAGAGAAGCGGAGCTGAGTGGAAGTGAGCGGCACACACAACGATGGTGTGCTGGGATGGCCATGGGAGTGAGTCAGGGAAGTTGGGAGCAGCATGCTGTGAATCTGCACCCCATACGTGTCTTCTGGCCAACGTGGGAGGCAGCAATGCATTTCAGCAACAAGTTGTAAGGTCCATCCAGCCTTACAAACAATCCCTATTAGCAACCACTATCCCTCTTCCTTCCAGAGTCAACTGTTTCCAAATGGTCTCCTGCTTCTTTCATTTTTAACATCATTAGTCCTTTTCTAATGGAATACGGGTTTAAAGGCTGGATATAAAGGACGGCTGAAAAACTGAAATAGCATTAGGCCTCATTAGCAGCTGAAATCTGGTGCAGTTCTGTTCAGGTAGTCAGGCAAAGCCTTGCAGATGGGAAATGCCTCCTCAACCCTGGCTGCGCCAACCCTGTTTGAAATAATAATCTGAATTTATAGGTTGCCCTTGATGGATATGGAGGGGATCCATGAGGTGGCAAGAGTAGCTGCAATGTAGATACCTATATCTGAGCAGGGGTCTGACATCAGAGAAGGGATGTAGGGATTTTAGATTGCAACTTACTGAATTCCAAAGCAGCCATCTAAAATAAGTCAAATGCTTTGTTCCTGAGAAGTGCCTACTTTTTTCAAGTGGTTATAAAGGGAGGATGTGCTCATTAGCCCTGACATAGAGCCATCTACTTGGTAAACCTCTCAGGTTTGGTGTGGTGAGTCCCATGTCAGCCATCTGTCCCACATTCCTCAGACCTGGACCCCCTCTCGTGCACACAGAGCTACATTCCTTCAGTTTAAAGGAGACGATGACACACATGAGCTTTGCACAAAGTGTTTCAGTGCTGATCTCTTATTTAAAGCCACTTTGTTCTGCAGTAACTGTGGTAACCTGGCAAAATGTCTGGCCTCAAAATTGAGTCCTGAGCCCCCACGGCTCCCATGCTGACTTCAGCCTAGACAGTACCTATGAGCATATGCCAGCCGTTGCTGGACACAGGCATTCCTTTGTCAAATACTTCTGGGCCATAGATACAGACGCTGCCCCACAGCATATTTGAGTATTGAGGATTTATTTCACATTTTTTTCCATACCTTTTTGAAGGAAAAGCCTTTTTCCATGTGAGAGATGTTCTGATTTAGCGTGACGACTTCTGCAGGGAGTTGTCACTGTTTAGCTGGTGGAGCTACCATGAGAACACATATATTAATTCCTGGGAAAAGATCCACCAGTGAAGTGAATTTTATTTGCTGAGCTTGTTCATATAAATTAACAGCATGACAAACATCCAGAAGATAAAGAGCTCAGACCCATGCTGGTGGTTCCCTAGCTAAGGATTGCTAATCCCCCAAGGCCATTGTTTGAGGATGAGAATTCACTGCAAAGCTTGGCCAACTTTGCTTGCCATGAACAAACAGTGTGTCTATGTTCTGGTCCTCTCTCACCTCTAAGATTTACACAAAAGGAGCAACTTTGCCTTCCTTCTCCTGCCTGTGTGAGTCAGAGCAAAATGCTTCCTTCCCCGCCAAAAGTGTAACAACATTTGTTGGAACTCCTGCTAGCTGTGTTTTCCCCTGACCTGCTTACTGCTCCTTGGTCTCCACACTTTACTTAAGTTCCTGCCCTTTGCCATGCAGCTCATGTTGTGAGGGACAGTTTCACTGTCCTCTTCTGACCTCAACACACCTCTGTAAAATGAACTAGTCAAGCAATCCCTCCTTCCTTCATCCACATCCTTTGCTTCTCCTGGACTTCAGCATTGGCTCTCATCTGGCTTGGTTTGTGTGCACTGCAAACCCTCCGAGGCAGGGAATGAATTTCACCAACATCCAAGTGACCAGAGCTTTAGAAAGCCACCTGGGGAAGCTAATTCTAAGATGACAACTAATATCACTCCCATCCTGTTGCCAGACATTCCACCTCCCCTGCAAGACACATGGCACTCCCTCTTGCTTTCATGTATGGCTTTAAAGCTATATAAATGAATATTAGCAGAGTCTCATAAAATAACATTGCACAAGAATAGCCATGGGGCAGTTCACAGCTGCCCAAGCTGTTCTCATTGCTTCCTAGATTCCTAAGTTGTTCTCAGTGGAAAGCTTCCAGAGGAGCACTAGATGACAACCTGAAGACAGAGAGGCTTCAGTTAGCTGTGCAAGTGTACAAGGGCAGGAGCAATTTGTTCAGAACTCATGCTGAGAACATCCATGTAAAATCCTCCTTCTTTGACACAGTGCTGTGAAGTTTTTTGTCTTTGATTATGGAAGAGAGTAAAGACACTGGACATCAGTGTTCAACAGTGTCAAATCCCAAGGAAATGTGTGTCAGAAGATGAAGCCTCAGTAGTCCTGCAGAGATTTAAATAAGGGAAGAGAATTTCACACTGCAAAGCTTGTGAAACTCCCTATTTTCAGCACAGTTCTTCCAAGAAGACTTTGCTTAAAAAGGCATGCTTCCCTTTAAATGTGCTTTTAGAGCCGTCTAAAAATGATGGCATCTTTGGTGAGCATGTTGCCCGTCAACATTGCTGCAGGCACGTTATAGGTAAAAACAATTTGATGGTCACATAGAAGGTGAAAATAGTTCCTCTGTAGCCTCTCCTCTTTGCAAACTACTGTTTGCTGTTCTTACCTGAGGCTTCACGTCTTCAGTAGTTACCCAGTGTGGTTGAATTGTACATTTACTTTGACTAGAGGGAAAACCCCTCGTGATTACTAAATCCTGATACAGTAAACAGATTTCTCTGTAACGAAAATCTGGCACATCCAGTTACTTGTATTACTATCTCCCCAATTAGGACCCCCAGCACGAATCTAAGCTTTCCCAGCTGCAGTGCTTGGGAGAGGTAATGCAAGAAAGGTATCTGCTAACACAGGCAAACCTTTACCAATGATGCAGTAGGTGTCATGGGCAACCCGTCCCTTAAAAATTAACATATTTGTAATTAGGTATGGTACCACATTGGTTATGTCTGCTTTCCACCTCATGGCAGGAGGGGAGAGGGAGCATTCTGTTTGTGGTATGGATGGCTCTGCAAGCTGCTGTGCACCCCCAGATTATCAAAATACAACCCCATCTGTGGGTGGGTCTCTTCACAACCATTCTGTCATCCCCTGCTTTAGTTCTCAAGCCACAACTGAAGCCGCTGGGTAACAGAAATGTGGGGCCTTTCCAACTTCAGCCAGCTGGCTGGAGTCGATTTCTTCTCCAATTGCCTTCTGCTCAGATCAGATTTGGGGATGGATGTGGGAACTCTTTACATGCTGGGAAACTTCTTCAACTTCTTGCCAGTGTCTGACATCCACAGGGGAAGAACACCAATAGAAAAGCCATGATAAGTTGATGCCCATTCCTAACTCTTGAGGCATCTGGCCTTCCAGTCCATTTCAAATTGTAACTTAGTGTGACAATCCACTCATCACTATTGCAAGCAAGAGTATAAGCCCATAGTCAGTCTGGTTTTCCCACACTCACTTTTGAGACCCTGAATGCTGGCTTTTCCCCTGTGGATTTCCCCTATAGACTGTGATTCCAGAACAGGAGAGGTCACTCATTTACTGACTGTTGTACAGATCCATAGTACTAAGATGTCTCTTGGCTATGATCCTGCTAGAATGACTTGTCTCTGCTGTACTGCCAACTTTCATAAAACGATACAGATGGCAATATTTATGCTTGTTGAGTGGTCTTTGAAATGAATGAGAGTGGCTCAGTAGCCTTGGCTTTCACACTTTAGCAGTTTCACTCCTAAAATATGAACTTAGCTCTTGTTCAGTCAGAGCTTCCCCTGCTTTCCATGGGATCCCTGTCCTAGCACACACTCCTCAATTTGGCCCCTTAGGCGAGATGCTTGACAGCAGAGTTGGTAAGTTCTTAATGAGTTTGGTTGTGGTTCTTTTTTTTTTTTTTTTAATTTGCTTAAAAGTCTAATAGTTTTTGCAGAAGAGCACCAATGGTTTTGTGTAGTTCTTAGCACAGGAGGATCTGGATCATATATGCTGGAAATGTTCATCTCTGAATCTACCCTCATGGTTTGAAGCACCCAAAATGTAGACTAGGCTCTTCTCTTGGGAGACAGCAGGCCAGTTCTGGACTCATGGGGTTTTGCACAGCCTTGATTTGTCCTAAGATATCCACCACTAAGTATGGGGACATTACAGAACAAAGAGTTGTTTGTCTTGAGAAACCTCCCTTGTAATTGAAGTTAAGTGAATAGCAATCACTAAGTGGGGGAAAAAAGCCTCACTCAGGGGAAGAAACTCAAAAGTAGGTCTTCATTTTTTTGTGGGTACTATGGAATGAATAAGAGTGATGTCAGATGTAATATAACACTGGAGTGGAAAGGCTAACAGAAAAAGACAGTAACACTGCACTGGCTAGTTCTAGATGTGAGCTATCCATTAAAAGTAAGTCAAAACCCTCAACTTAATTTAGTACATATGCCATCCCAACCCTCAGCCTCTCTCTGCGTGTTTTAAAGCGGCAAGAGCAAATTTGTCTTCTCAGAAAAGATCTCCCTTGGAGGCAAAGATGCTGTGTACACAAAAGCACCGGCAGCTTCTAGCACTTCCAAACTCTAACAGTTCCTTGCAAAATTGATGAAGAGAAGTTCTCCCAGTCTGCCATAATCTCCATTAAAACCTTTCTAGTCTGGTCCAGTCCGGTCTATGAATATGTTCTATGCCATGCAGAAGCCAACTGGTTGTCATTTGCAGGTATTTCATTATACCGTTACATGGTTGAGTCCAGAAGGCAAATATAACAGAGCTATACTGGGATTAATTTGGTCCCTGATGTAACACACACCCTGGGCACGATCCAGAGGAAACGGATGGCTCGCCAGCGAGGAAGCGAGTGTTTTCCCTCCAGGTGGCTGGCTCAGGTTGGTTATCCTGGCAGAAAGAGGTCTTTGTTCTGCAGCCTTACTCAGCTTGGACTTTCCAGGAGTTCAAAACCCACAAATAAAAGTGTAAAGACATAATGTCTGATCTTCCCCTCATACAAGGTTTCTCTCTGGGCAGCTATAGGTGTTAGGGTGGCTACTACTCATTTACGCTCGTGTGAGAAGAATTTTCAAAACCAAAGACCTCAAAAGAAAACTCTGTGAAAGTGTTTGTTTCCCCACAGGCATTTCTGCAGCATGAGAACCAACAGCCTCGTTTCCTGCCCTCTGGGAAACAGGTCATCCATCGCTGTATCCCATGGGAAGCGCTTGGCATCACACACTTACCTGACACAAAAGTACAAAACAACCGGTCCTGACTTTTTGGGGAAGTCATGTTCCAGCACCCGGCGGTCCAGCTGAAGCCAGTTCAAGTGTCCCCTGACAAGAGAAGAAACAGTTTTGAGCCTGGCACCAAAGAGGTTTCTCACTACTCATTGCAATGAGGTCTGAGGTGTTACAAAAGATGAACCGAAGTGCGTGCTATTTGCCCTCAGCTATTGCATGGTATTTGAAAAACACACTGTAAATGTTTGAGGAGCAGAGGCGATATCATCCCGGCAACATTTCAGTCTGGAAATTGAACCGCTAAAGTTCAATCTGTCAGGTGAAAGCTGACAGCACCGAGGAGGCAGAACAGCCCAAAATGTTCTGAGCTTCACCTTTTTATTACAACCCCCTGGAGCAGTCGTATCATTAAAAGTCTGTCAAGATTTTCATTAGAAATCTTATTGTTAAGAGTTTCCACAACGCCTGCAATATTTCACTCAAGGCTAAACCTGCCTCTACAGCCTCAGACAGTTTATTTACCACCCGCCTGCCTGCAATAGCCTCTCTAGGTTTGCCCAGCCTTCGTTTTTCCTCCTTCAGAGACCTCCTGAAAAACAGCTGCTCCATGAAGCGTTCCAGCTCCAGTTACCACATGCTGCTTTTCTTTTGCCTAGATGGTACCTGTCGCTATTATTTTCTTCTGTAATTTGTCCATTTATGCCTTGCTGCTGGAATCTTTCCTGGGCAGGAGCTCTGTTCTTTGTCATGTTCCCCACATTGCAGAGCACTGCGTGCATGTGAGAGTTATTTTATAAATACCGTTATTTGTATTACAGGGGCATCTCACTCCCCAGCTGAGATAAAGGCCCTGTTAAATTAGGCACTGTGGAAATACATAGGGTAAAATCCAGGCCCCACTGAAGTCAGTGGGAATTTCGCTATTGCCTCCAGTGATGCTAGGGCTGCAGCCTGTGAGCGTTTTGCTATTGATTTCAGGCAGACCAGATTTCACCCAGAGGGAGAGGCAGCCCTTGCCTTCAGCACTCTGCTGTCTAGACAAGCAAGGGGAGAGAGAATTGAAGTGATTTTGGGGGAATCTTGCACCAAATAGAGCAGGAAATGGAACTCAAGATTTCCTGAGCTCTATTCCAATGTCTATTCGCCAGTTTGTGCTGATCCTCAAGAATAATTCTTCATTCCATGAAAAATGAAAAAAAAAAAAAAAGGAAAGAAAAAGACTTGTTTTAAAAGAAAGCATTAAATTAACTTCTAGGGTTGCCACAAGCCTTAGCAATGTACCTGGTCAGCAAACACATTCAGCTTTCATAAAGGTCTACCCATTACTCCTTAGCAGCATGTGTGCTTTGGGCAACTGAGAAGCCCCTTTGGAAGGTAAGCAGCAACACCTATTTAGCAATTTAACTGGATTTGTAGCTCCCCCACTCCATGTTTTTCTAGAAAAATAAATAAAAAGGAAAGCAGCAGTTTCAGGAGGCTTTGAATCACCTGGGTTGAATTTGAATTTCTATACAGCTGCCCTGGCTTATGCAGATGCAGAAGAGGATGTGCAGCTCGTGGACCTTCCAGGCCGGGCAGCTCTGGGCTGCCCTGGAGACCATCTGGGCTATCACTCATGCTTGTCTCAGTGCAGCACGCTGCTTTGCACTGTCTAAGGGATTCAAAATGTCTTGTGACCTCCGCTTATCAGTCCAGTGGGTTCATGATCAGACATTTATAAGGAAACTGTCTCACCTCAGATTTTGCCAAAAAGAAGTGTTCAGTGTAAGTAGCCTTTGCATCTATTTTGCAAGGGTACCAAGTCTCAAAAGACTTACTGGCAGGGTGGCTTCTGGAAAGGGGTGACATAACACAGATTTTCAAGCCCAACTAGTCATTTCATATGTTTCTGTTGTACTACATGAGTGGAAAGGAAGTCTGCCCAGTCTGGCACAGTGCT
Source organism: Pterocles gutturalis (assembly GCF_000699245.1). Classification (NCBI taxonomy): domain Eukaryota; kingdom Metazoa; phylum Chordata; class Aves; order Pterocliformes; family Pteroclidae; genus Pterocles; species Pterocles gutturalis. The sequence continues at coordinate 19,044 of NW_010133581.1, read as the reverse complement.
GTGCAGTGATACTGGCCGTGTTAACGGGGCCAGGTGTATGGGCTAACTGGCCTTGTCTTCGGCAGGCTGTGTCGCTAGAAAGGCAGCATGATGGGGATCTCCCTCCATCACTTCTGCCACTGGGACACAGTTGCCCAGTGTTAATGCAGGATCCCTGCGTTGTGCTGTTGTTCAGTACAGATGTGAACTTTAACAAGGCTTGGTGTTTAGAAGATAGATGCTCGAGGCTGTCAGAAAATAAGCCCCACTGGAAGATTCTCAGCCTGGGGGCAGCCAAAAATTAGAGGTGTCCACATTTCCTGCTATATCCCCTGTCTTGAAATCTGTCCTGTTCCCTATTTCTTTATTCTGAAGTGCTGTTATGTTTCTTTTAACAGGACTCAGGGATGCTGACATTAACTGTGAAGGCCACAGTCTGCATGGGGATTGAAACTAGACGTGCTCACCCATTGCTAGCCAAAATACAAAATGAACATTTATCCATGTAGGCCAAGGTACAAAACACTGTCAGAACAAGAAAAAGCCACACTAAGCCTGACATCCTATCCTGAACCTGTCCAGCTGCATTTGTATCACCAAAGTAGCAGCCACCAGCAGCTAACGGCATTACACACTGGTTCCCACTGAGACCGATTTGTTGACAATGGACTTACTGTCTACCTCTATGTTTATTCAACAGAAATGTCTGGGTTTGCCTAAAATGTACAACGAAGGGTTGAGAAGCCATGGTGCACAGAACAATAATTCACTTCAAGGTATTTCTTATTCTGAAAAGACCTGCTGTTTTCATTCTCACTGCATTTTAACTTGAGAAACTGGTTGATCAGTGCAAAAGGAATATATGCATATACGTATGCATACCAGATTACACATTTATGTTGTACATGTACACAGGTGTGAGTACTGAATAACACATTTAATTGGCACTGAGCTTTTGGGCTGAAGTGTTTCATTACGCTCATCTGCATGGAGCTTAAATCCAAAGCTCCTTCAGAGGAGGAAGGTCACTTAAATCACTGCCAGGAGCTAACTGCTCACTGTACTCAGTTACCACTTATAGTCTTTCATCGCTGAGGGCTTCTGCACTGCATATTGTCACCTAACTCCTTGTTTTCAAGTGTGCATATATGGTATGTAGAGAACAGCAGCAGTGAACAGACACTGGCATCAGCCTGTGAACGTGGTGTATTGGGGAGCCAAACTCCAATGCCATGACACCAGAAAACACTTTGTTCTGGAAGCTGTCTTGCTGTCTTCAGCAGAACTATTCATGGAGCACAATCCCATGTAAAACAGGGAAAAGTATGGGCATAAAACCCCAGGCATGTAGTAATCCTGACAGTTTTCATGGACCAATTTAGGCAGCTTGCACTGAGATCCCATTCATACACGCCTATGTCTATCTGGATTTACTTCACGGTTCAATTTAGAGACACAAAGTAGCTTTTCTTTCATTATCACCATTGATTTGTTCATTTTAGTATTTGTATCAGTGTAGTCACAAAAAAATGGTGCAAACACTTTTGGGTGACCTATAGGTAGGCTGAATATTGGAAACCAGATCATTTTTCTCTGTTGGTTGTACTCAAGTTGGCAGTTAAACTGGTTTGTCAATAGCAAATACATAATCTCTTTTAGAAAAAGAAACGGGGTCCATTTAGGTTACAGACAGAGTATGGATTTTGGTGCCCAGGGTTCACATTGTCGATTGCATGCAGTAGTTCTCTTTTCTTTTATCTGGGCTTTCAGTAAAGAGTGGTACATCAATGAGTACTTTGCCTCCAGGTGGTTCTGTTTATAGAGTTGTACTGCTTAGTGTCCAGTTTTCTGAAAAGTGGATCCACATTGATTTGTGTTATAAAGGTATTTGGACCAATAAACCAACTCACACCCCTTCAGTGTCAAACTCATGTTGAATTGAATGGACACTGAGAAAGACCAATTCACATAATAGAAACCATACAGACTATTTTACATTTCCATCAATCACAACAAAAACAAAAAACCCTTTAAGCTCACTGATTTTCTTGTTTTAGTTCTTAATGCTTCAACAGAAATACTTTTGAAGGGGCTGCAAAGCTCAAGGAGCTATATGGGTTTAACTGAACAGATTTTGTGAAATAGTGGACTTGGTGACAAAGGAACCGGTCTAACGCCAGAGCAGGATGTTATTCCTAGAGCTGCACCCTCCACTGGACTGGCTGTTCAACCAGGACGTGGGACACCTGGTCCGTAATTTTGGCTCTGCCACAAGGCTGCAGGGTGGAAATAGGTTTCCCCCAATTCCTGGAGATGAGAGAGTATTCCAGGGAAGGGTGGTACCCTGCTCTCCCTCTTCTTCTACTCTTCCCTTGCCATCCCCTTGGCTGTAGGATCCTGGTCTGAGCAAGGGCACTGTCTGTTGTTACCTTAGTACAGTCTTGAGCACAAGTGTGACACAAATAATGGGGACCTCAATCCCTTGCAGTTTTTATCCTATATATTAGCTAGCTGAAGAAGCAGCTCTTCAGGTTCTGCTCTGGCAAGGGAAGACAGGCATCAGCAAAAGGGTTTGTATCAGCTTTTGTTTGGGCTCATGGAGAGGGGGATCTGTAGGATGCAAAATTTGGTAGTTCTCCATGAAGCAGGTGACTAAAGTCTAAGGACAAGTAAAGGACGTGGAAAACCTGCCCATGGCCCAGATGGGGCATCTGCAGCGAACAGAAGGGGAATCCTGACCACTTGCTCTCAGGGAATGCTGGAAGAGCTGATGCCAAAGGAAAGGGCGGTCAGTGGAGATTCATACTCAGCTGAACTAAAGAAAAAAGGCCCTTTCCCCATTCCTTTCACTCCTTATCAGCTAGCATACAGCTCTTCTGGCTTCATGTGAAGCTTGACCCCATGTGCTGTACAGGAACACCCTTTTGACCCGTGCTGTCCCGCAGTTAATGGCTCACACCATAAAGCGTTCCTATGATCATTAAAATAGGAGGTGTTATTCTCTCCTCCAGAATAGTCTGACAATCTAATTTTAGTCACGCTGAATGCAGTAATGACCCTATATTATCACAAGAAACTATTAAGTTGCCAACGCAAAGGTTGTTCCTATTGATTTTCTTCTCAGATTGTCATGATAGAGCACAACTAATGAATGGAAATCCCCAGTCCAAATCATTTCTAAATAAATTACCCTCATAGAGCTTTTACTCTTAAATAGAAGAATTGATTTAATACTTTAGTGGCTTTTCTTCTTTCTAAACTTGCAATTTAGCCAACCCCCGACTACATTTATGAACCGGGCTTGTTCTGTTTTAGCTGGTTATGAGTCCCCTTCAAGTAAGGCACGTGGAAGATCAGCAAAGAGTGAAGAGAAGGAACTCCCTGAGGACTTGTGTCACAGAATTAAAGAGTTTCTTTTTGTGTCCTGGACTCTATCAGCTATAGCGCTGTGTTAGGTGCTCTGCAAACACACATTAAGACTGTTTTTCCTACTCCCTGAAGAAAGGATTTTTTTAAACTTCTATTTCACATTGACCTTGACAGGCTTGAGAGGTGGGCCCACGCAAACCTCATGAAGTTCAACAAGGCCAAGTGCAAGGTCCTGCACGTGGGTCGAGGCAATCCCAAGCACAAACACAGGCTGGGCGGAGGATGGATTGAGAGCAGCCCTGAGAGGAAGCACCTAGGGGTGTTGGTTGATGAGAAGCTGAATGGGACCTGGAACCATATCCTGGGCTGCATCACAAGAAGCGTGACCAGCATGTCGAGGGAGGTGATTCTCCCCCTCTACTCTGCTCTCGTGAGACCCCCCCTGCAGTGCTGCATCCAGCTCTGGGACCCTCAGAACAGGAAGGACACGGATCTGTTGGAGTGGGTCCAGAGGAGGCCATGAAGATGATCAGAGGGCTGGAGCACCTCCCATATGAAGACAGGCTGAGAGAGTTGGGGTTGTTCGGCCTAGAGGAGAGAAGGCTCTGGGGAGATCTTATAGTAGCCTTTCAATACTTAAAGGCGGCTACAGGAGAGATGGGGAGGGACTTTTTAGAAGGGCATGTAGTGATAGGACAAGGGGTAATGGCTTTAAACTGAAAGAGGGTAGATTTAGATTAGATATTAGGAAGAAATTTTTTCCTGTGAGGGTGGTGAGACACTGGCACAGTTTGCCCAGAGAAGCTGTGGATGCCCCATCCCTGGAGGGGGTCAAGGCCAGGCTGGATGAGGCTTTGAGCAACCTGGGCTAGTGGGAGGTGTCCCTGCCCATGGCAGGGGGGGTGGAACTCGATGATCTTTAAGGTCCCTTCCAACCCAAACCATTCTGTGATTCTATGATTGCAGGTTAAGATCTGGGGTACAGACAGCCCAGTGTATTTTCTGAAGGTGACATTGAACATCTATTTCCAACACCAGTCCAACCCCCCAAATATATTTTTTTGCTGTGTTCAGTCAAATAAAACAGTTGCTGTTTATGCCAGCTCTATTCAAAGCTTCTTACAAGTGAAGAGGAAACATTTTTGTCAAGGTTATTTTCGCAGCACTGAAGAAGCATCAGCGCAAGGGTCAGACTAACTATGGGATAGCAGAAGGGCTGCAGACCAAGTTCTGTATCAGCTAGGACTTACTGGCATGTTGCTGGGTTATGTTTACTAGATTTAATGAGGATGTCCCCTCATCTGGGCTGGCTGAGCATTTCCTAAAATGCACCCAGCTCCATCTTGACTACAGGTCAAGAAGGTGACTGAGTGGATGCCATTATCTCACCCTTTGAATTCCCGTATAGACAGCGTGCATCCACCTGCATCTGCTACACATCTTTTGAGTGCTGCCTCGACAGCCTCTGTCAGCCTCTTGCACTTCCTCCCATCACTAACCCAGATCTTTGCTCACTCTGCTCTGTGTTAAACCTGGAAACCCCAGGGGAGGCTGGGCTCTCTCTAATTGCTGACACCTCCTCGTTAGCTTCCCTTGCGCTCCCAGGGGAGCCCTGTGCCCACTCAGCTGGGCTGAGAGCTGGGACTTGCTCAGCTGCTATCTGGTTGCAGTCTGACATGTGTTTCTTGTTTTTAACCTGTGCTGTTAGAACTGTTAAGGGAACAGGCAGCACCCACCGAGTAACACCTTGGTGAGGAGTAATTTCCTCCTCCTGCGTTATAAGTTGCCAGTGCCTCCTGCTGTTCCCCCTTTGAGGACCAGCCTCATTAGTTTGAGTTGGGTTGGAGATCTCCTACAGGGCTGAGCTGCTCATGTCAGTGAGATGGGATGGATTCTGGGCTCTCCTCTGATTCAGGTCCTGCTTCTGCATGTGCCTGATGCCGAGCATCCCTCCACACTGGGAATTGTGTCCTGAGATGGCCTCAGGCTACCCAAGGCAGTCCCTTGCCACAGGAACTGGCTCTAGAGGGGCAATTACTACTGAGTTGAATGGGGATGTGTTTGTGCAATTATCCAGCAGCCTCTGATTACCTGATCCCGAATCATTATTCCAGCAGATAATTTATTTTTTTTTGCCACGTCAGGAGGAGAGCGGAGCTGGCCCATGACACCAATACCACTGACTCAGCTGTTCTGGGAACAGCATTGGCTTGAAAATCTTGAGTTTTTCTTAAAAAAACAATATAGGTGCAGGAAGCCTCTTCCTGGTTAATATACAAAAAAACCCTATTGCAAACCAAGGTGGAGGGTGGTGGACATGCATGTAAGACATAGTCCATATGCTGAGGAGAGTCTAACTAGGGAGAGAAAACAGCTGGAAAAAAGTAGCAGGGACTGTGCAGTAGCACTGAGAGGTCACAGTCTAGGACTAATCATAGCATTTGGCAAACCTTTGATGTTTCTCCAGTGCTAATTTTATCCTTGCCTTTTAAACAGGGGTAAAAATGATCTGTCTTGAGACAAAAACTCAAATTTTGTGGTAATACTGGGACTCTGGGAGCTGGGGCTCAAGGCAAACAACCAACATTGCCTGAGGTGACTGCAGTGCCAGGGTCCTACCCTTTGGTTTAGCTCAGCCATAAGGCTATTGTGTGATTGCTGGTAAGGTCAAATCCTTTCTGTAATGGAAATTTTATACTTAAAAATGCTTTTTGTTCCCATTAAATTTATCAATCCCTTCCTTTCGACACTTATTTTTTCCCTTTTTTAGTAAAATCTAATCTGGGATCTACAATATCAGAAGTAATAGAGTAATTTTGTAAGTATGGGGGCTTTTTTTCTTTCCTTGAAATAATTTAGCATTGCTTTTAAGCCTGCTTGAGTGAATAAACTGATTAACACTTTAATTGAACAGTTCCGCCAAGGTGATGATAATTTTGAACAAGCGAGTGGATTTTGAGTCCGTGAGAGTTTAAGCTAACCTTTTACCAGTGCCAAACGACACAAACTCTTTCAGCATGAGATTAGGAAGGGATTGTTACCGCCTCTGTACACCTCTGGCAATGCTTAACTTGCCGTGAGTGGCCTCCAGCCTTCTGAAGAAGAGGCAGTGCAGGACAGACTGATGTGAGGTCCATGCCTCCCTAGACCTAGAACCTTGGAATACACAGGTCCTCTCCATTGGCCATTTTGCTTAGGACAAAACTCCGCGGAGTTTTCCTGTGATCTAGGAGTTGCCTCTTAGGTCTTTAATTTCTCACACTTACGTTTCATCCGTGAATGCGATGCCAAAATATTCCTTCTCCTTCAGGTTGAAATGAGATGCCACCAAGTCAAGCAACTCCTTGGCCAAAAGCTTTGGCTGAAAAACAAGAATGAAAGAAGGTGATTAATAACTTGGATGTAACTTCACTGTGCTTCTGGAGGGAAATGCTGTCCTTGAAGATACTCCACTGCCATTGGTTTTGTATTCCCTCTGGAGTTCAAGCTAAATCTTCAGGCAACATTAGCCCGTTGAAATAAAAAGTAGTTTCCCTCCTAGGTAAATACTAAAAATCTGGTGATTCTGACCTCTTCAGTGCTTAATGTCTCCACAGACAGATGCCTGCCGCCTGCCAGTGTTCAAATCTACCATGGCCAGCTCACTCATGCCTCTCTGATAATTTTAGTTGTTAAAGCTTTTTATCAAGGACCTTTGCAAACACATTTCAGACGCCCACTCTCACACACACAGCACAGATATATGCTCATAACACTAAGAAAATACATAGTGCCAAAAGATAGGATGTGACAGGACCAAATGAGAAGTAAATGGCAGAACAAAATAGTTTACCATTCAGTACTGCCTGTCATTTAGGGATGAGGATGTGTCCTCAAGTTTAGACACTTGGAAGGAAAGAGAGGAAAGGAAGAGTGTAAAAGCCAAGCTCAGAGAAGCTGTTCACCCCATATGAAGGACGGTGCAATACTACCTTTTCTGCAAAACTGTATTTAACTTTTAAGTCTAATGCTTCCTTCTCCCTCTATGAATTTCCACCAGCTAAGTTCCTGTGTTTCCTACTGGGCTACTGAAATCGTAACAGAGTTCTTGTCCTAACTATCACTGGTAGGAAATAGAGGTACAAAGAACCCAGGTAGATGCGACCTGTGACACTACATCCTGTAATAGCCCCAGATCCTAGAGCTGTGATGGTCACAGCATCACAGGCACAGACGGGGTCAGAGATCCCAACAGTGTTCCCTGGTGACTGCTCGTAAGGATTTGGTCTACAAATCTCCGTGCTGCAAGCCTCAGTGAAAATAAAGCTGTCTGCAGGCTTGACTGCCCCAATGAGTCTGCCAAGCAGCTGACTCAGAGTTACCCCAGATGTGAACCTGTTGTAAAATGGAGATGAAATTATGATGCTGTGGAGAAAATGTGTGGTGGGGACTGGAGAGCCCTGCTGTCCTAATTGAGTGTCCTGCCCTGTAAATTCTAACACAGCTTGTGTTTAAAAAAAAAATCTTGATTTGCACTTAATTTCCAGATAGATTCATAAGACTCTCAACTGCATTCTGAAAATGGTCCTAAACTCAGCACTGTCCTAGCGCCTGACACAGCTGAGCCAAGCCTGAAATACTTCTCTGGCACTTGTGTGAGTGTTACCCTATCCTCCACCCACCCGTCTGCCTGCTGCTTCCCAATGCTGTTACCAGCAACATCCACCCTGCTCCTTGTCTCTGCACCAACAAAAGGGAGGGGGGGTTAGGTTATGCCAGCAAAGAAAGAAGCAATAGCCATGCCTAAATGCAGCAGTAGCTTAAAGCAGCCTCCAAATGTAAGTTGCTGTGTAGGAAGAACAGCCTGTCAGATAACAAATAGGTGGGATGCAACGAGCTTCGTTTTCATTCCCAAGTCAGACTTCTCAGGCACAGCTGTTGGAGTCTCTGCTACGTCCCTGCTACCTGCTGCATTGCCTTTCCTAGACTCCTGAACGGTGCTCGGAGCTGAGCAGACCAGGCGTGGGGCCGTGCTCATGTCCCTTGTCCCCTTGGGTCCCTATAGGGACCTAAACAAAGAGCACACCATCTACACCAGTCTCTTTGGAGACTCCTCAGGGAGTTCTCTCCTGGCATTGTGCTGGGTGGGATGGGCATTCCCAGCATCCCTGTCTGCTGTAAGATGAACCTCCCTTTGCTGGAGCATTTTAAGGACATGCTACAGTCTGGCTTATCAGGTGCCCAGATACTGTGATGGAGAGGACTGCTTGGTGAATTCAGAGATACACAGGCTCAGTGCAGGCACTTATTGGGGATGCTGGATGAGTTTTCAGCCTAACGACAGGAAAACAAACACAAACTTGTGAAGGAGAGAGAGTGGAAGGGCGTTTTGTGCTTGTCTATGTGCAGTTTGAGACCCCAAGTCTTGCTTTTCCCCCACCCCCTGCCCAAGCCTCCCTGTTCTTTTCTCTCCCAAATGGCCAAACTCTGCACCAGTGAGGGGTTTCTTCCAGCCCAGCACTGCCACAGGAGGAGGGCTGGGAATGCATGGCCAGTGATGGGTGTCGGGAGGACAGGACTCACTCCTCTGTGGCCACGGCCACTGGTGGGGGTGAATTGGGGGCATCCCCACGACAGCACACATTGCAGGCTGGCACTGCCTGGCTCCCAGGGCTTGGGGGTGACTCAGTTATTGGATAAATGGACAATTGTGCTGCCAAGCAAGGAAATTAACCACCAGTCAGCCTTGCTGGGTGTCCTGCCTGAGAGGGCAAAGGTGGGAAAGGTGGTGAAAAAGCATGCCTCGGACACAGCAACATTTTCCTAAGCCTGGGTTTAAGCACTTGGAGGGGATAGGCTGAGCTTTCATATTTCACAGGAAAGCAGAACAGAGCAATAAATGGCTGATGTGGAACAGGCTGCCTGTGAATATGGGGAAGCGATGGGTCCCTTGGCTCCAGCCAGCCACCACTGTCACAAGGGTCACTGGACAAGGGATAAAATCCCCTTCTGATGACCAACCACATCACGGAGAAGTGATGCCCAGTGTCCCTTGCCCCACGCACTGCTGCATCCAGCCCCAGGCACTGAGTGAGAAGCAGCACCTGAAAGCACCTGCCTTTTGCCACCCTCCCCAGGCAAAATGGGTAAGTGCAACATGCTCCCTCCTTCTCTCTGCTGAGTGAGACACGGCTGCTGAAAAAGCCCCAGAGAGGTGGTCGTCATGGTGTGACAGCTTTCCCTTCTGCCACCTGCCTGGTGGTGGCTGCTCCCTTCCCAGCACAGCCCCGCTCCTGCCCCTGGCGCTCAGCAGGGGCATGATCTCCACTGCCCTTGCCATAGGGCCACCTCCAAAGCCTGGGGTAGCAGATAAGGCAGGATAACCCTTTGCCTTGCACGATAAGGGAAAAGAACAATAGATGCAGACCCAGCACTGGAGCCGTGCCAGGTTAGTTACTGGGCCAGTGTCCCTGAAGAGGCTTACGGTGGTGACATTAAGCCCTGCTAGTCCCCTCCAAGATTACTTTCCACTTTCCTCTTAAGCTCTGCAAGGTTATTGTCCTTTCCACTGGGACGAGTCCCATGTTCTCCCAACACAGATGGGCAACCTAAGTCTTCGGATGGGGGGCAAGAAGAAGGTGGTGGCAAAGACTCCTCAAGACAAACCTACACAGCAGGGATAAGGGCAGGAAAACTCTGCTGAGCACGAGCCGAGCTGTATCACTGTCTCAGGAGAGACCCCCGCGCTCGAAGTTAACGGTTAATCTGCTTGTTGTTCGCGATGGGGATGGCTGAGCAATGACCTCCTTTCATGTGAGCTGCGCAAAGAGCTCATTAGCGATGCCTGTGGCAAGTTGTTTTAATTCATTATTAATTTCTGGACTTCATTTTCCAGCAGGATATTCATTTTGCATTAATAAAACTTCTGTCACAGACACATTGAAGAAGATGGGGACTGGTCTCTGAGAGCAGGGAAATCAATAGAGAGTGGGGCCAGGATTTTCTGCGTCCAATATAGCGGGAGGGTCAGCAGGCTAGCTTGTGAATCCCACACGGATAAATCAGGAATAACAGGTGACATGCAAACCAGAAACCGAACTGTGTCCTCAGCACTGCAGAGCTGCCAGGGCTGGACCGTGGTGCACTGTGAGCTGCCTGGGCAGCTGCTGGTACCCCTCTGCATCTGCTGCTCTTCATCTCCTACCTCCCTACACCTTCCTGGCATCCTCCATGTAACCTGCATCTGAAAAAGGAGCCCGAGGGAGCATGTCCTGGCATGGACAGGGTGTGCCAGCAGAAATTCTGCCGCTGGAGCGGCGAGGGCTGAGCGTGCTTTGCTGGTGGGGCGGGTTGTCAGAGCAATGCTATTCAGCCGGGGTTTCCCCTGCTGCTCCCTCCCGCTGCAGGACCCTCTTTGCAAAAATGCGTGTGAAGAACAATGCACTGTAAATCTACTGTTATTTTTACTAGAGAAATCAGCAGGGCCCTGGTCCTGGTCCCAGCACATTGGAGCTGTGGCCCTGGGGGAGCAGAGCCTGCTCCTGGGGAGGGCTCTCCCCCTGCCAGGAGGAAGGCTGAGGGACCCATGCTGCTGTATAGTGGAGTCCCTGGCACACACACCAGCCATTTTGTAGCCAAAAACACTGTCCCTGAAGCTTTTCTGCACAGCAGTAAGCTCGGTGCTTTCACAGCTCTGGGCTCCACAATTCCTGCTCCAGCCTGGGGCAAGCAACACTTTGCAGCCTGGGCTCTCTGGACTAGCAAACACCAGGGCACATTCCACAAAACTTAGTAGTACCTCAATACTGGGTCAATGGATCCACCTGCCAGGCATGATGGCATCGATGCATCACCCAGGGGATTCCTGGCTGTCTGTAGGGTGGGCAATTCTTCTGTGAAGTCAAATCTGAGTTGGGAGAGCTCTGAGGTTTCTCCCTTCCCTCTTGGAGAGGCAGGAGAGCAGAGACGGACTCATTAGGGGCTGCCTCCTTATTAGCAGAATGACCCAGAGACCCTTCATTGTGCCCTGGGCCATGCTTGAAAGGTTTTTCTGAAATGCTGCGTGATGCTCTGCAGCCACAAAGCCCTTCAGCCTTGGCAGCGAGGAGCACAGCGAGCGCGTGGCCAGGGCACTTCTGCAACCCTAGCTCCTGCAGCCTAGAAGTGGTGCACTCATTCCCTCCCTCCCCTCCAAAACAACTTAAGTTTGTTCAAATAATGACTTAGAGGAAAGTGAGAGCTTTATTAGTGGTGTCGGGAGGTGGCAGGGAAAGAACCGAGGCTCAGCAGCAGCTCTGTGACTTCAACTTGCACCAAGAAAACTTCTGAAAAGGCACCAAAGGCAGTGCAAGAAGGTCCGTATGGGATGACAGCTGGCTAACACTCCCAGGGCTGCCCCCCTGCATTTTCCCTTTGCTGGAAGATCCCCCCCACACCCCGGGCTGCAGGCACAGCTAGGGAGAACCACACCAAGACAACTTCAGTGCATGCAGTGCCCCAGCTCTGTCTTCATCTCCCTGGCTCTATTTTAAGGAGCATTCAGCACTGACAAATTAACCACAAGGGATGAGTCCCTCTTCCATGCACCGCTCTTATCTCTATACAGACACTACGTACAGGTGCACTCTATACAGGTGTCTCTTCCCAATTAGACATGAAGGCAACGTCCCTGAGTAGCGGCAGAGCACAGAAAGCACTAATGGAAAGTGGGGAGGGGAAGGGCAAGTCCGAGAGCACATTGGGAAAGGGAAACGGAGGCTGCATGAGGGATGGGTCATACTGATTCAATGTCCCAAAACCCTGAGTGTCATAGCTCTTCCATGTATTTATTGGATGAGTTCTCATTAGTGTGAGCCCACTAACATGGGCTGCTGGACCCACTGGGGGAGCACGGGAGACCTCCTCAGTGCTGGAGAGAGGAAAACGAGGAGGTGAGATGCAGGTGATGCAGAGCACGACTTTGCTACACATGGTGACATGCAAAACTCATTTTGGTGCTTCCTAACAATAGACATGGTCATTGTCACACAGGTTTAGTGACAACATTCTGGCATGGGCACATGTTGGCCACAGGATGGGAGGAGGAGGAAGAGGGTCTGGGGACAAGAATCCCCTTGTAGCCTGGGGGAAGCTTCTAGGGGCAACTCATCTCATCCTAAACCAGGCCCAAAGTCCTACAAATACCTATTTCTTTCCAGGAGGGCTTCGTGATCACCTCAGCTGGGGATCAACACTGTAAATATTTCACCTGACTGGGGCCAGATCCTGCCCTGAGAGGGCAGTGCTGCCATCCGAGGAGGCTCTCCTTGGGGTTGCAAACCAGGTAGCCCAAAGTGCCACCACAGGTACAACAGGAGCTCATCTCACTGAGCCTCATCTGGCTCAGCACCTGGGGAGTAAACATCTACCTATCTCATCCAGCAACATCAGAGCAGGGCAAAGGATTTCTCTATAGCGTGGGCAGGTCATTCTGTCAGTCATCATGGAAAATACAGCAGAAACACAGGCATTCCAGTATTAAATATTCAATATAATTAAAAGACAATGTTACTGGGATTTGAGCAGCCCGAGGAACTCCAGAGTTGTGTTTCCCCAGTGGAAAGACAGGCTGCCCACGTTTGGCAGAGAAGAATGTTTCTCAGTGACAGCTTCCCATTACGCTCAGAAATGAGTGAGTTATAGAGAGAGATTATCTATCCACAGCCCAGCAGTGCCATGAATAAGAAACAGATGACATGGTGTTAGCAGCTGCTGGTACGTCCCCAGAAATGCAGGCACACACAAAGTATATTTTATTGTTTTATTAACTGTCAAACAAGCCTGTCTATTCCCCCTCCCCTGTCTGATAGCTTTTCCCTAATTCTTTGTAGCAGAAGGCTTCTGGGAAATGCATAGTTTCAACATACGGGCAGACACGCGCTGCCCAAATCCATCCAGCACAGAGACATCCTGAGCTGCACGAACCAGGTAACTAGATCACACTTAGTAATGCCTCATTTCATTAGATTAAAAAGACCACTACCACCCACTGTCTCCTTGCTGGAGGGACTTGCAGCAAGATAGATCACAAAAACATAGAGATGAGATGCTGCTACGCCTACTGCTGCAATGCTGAAGACTTTTTTGCAGTGATGGTGCTCAGCCTGCACTGATTTTGTCTTGATAACCCAGCTGTGGTCAGGCACAGGCTCCAGGGCTGTTTTGAATCATTGCTATTTAGCAGTGAGCACGTGCTGGTGCGGCTGGTCCATTGGTACCATCCAACCCAAAGCCATAGCCCAGACCATAGTCCCAAGGATGGTCACCTTGTTTGGGGGAGAGGGAGTTTACCCCTAGGAACACGAGCTGGGCTGTGCCACGTGGCTTCCAGCCCAGCCAGAGAGCCATGACCTATTTTATTTATGAGCGCAGACATAGCAGATGCTGTCTAGCAAGTTCTTGAGCCGGTTTGGTTTCTTAGTTCAAATCAGCCTCTTGATTCTTGCTGACTTGGTCTGATTTTGCTAAACGTTCAAAGGTTGGACGTTTGAAAAACATCTCTTTGGTGAGTTAAGTTGAAATATAGGCTGGGGAGTGTGTGCAGTGTGGCCAGTCCATCAGAGGGAAAGATGAGGTGGAAAAAGTGGTTTGCATGACTGCAGAGTAATTCCTGCCTCGGCCATGCCCAGTGCGGTACCACCAGGCAGGGCACAACGCTCCTACACCAGCCAGCAGCAGCCCTCACCCATCTCCAGCCTTGGGCAGTGCAATCAGAAGGAATTAAAAGTGCAAAACGGTAATTGGCACACGATTCTTCCCCTCCACCAACTATTATTTGATTATCAAGCAAACTCCAGGTGCCCCTGCTGAATTAGATCATCTGCTAAAACCAGCCACCAAACAATGCTCCAACACCACAGTGATAAGGGCAGTGAAGATGCCCGTACAGACCCTTTGTGCTCCCCCTCTGTTTTTTGAGGTGTTGGTTATTCAGTGGCCAGCAGCCTTATCTGCTGAAGGCCAGCAGCTCCTGTATTAGGCAGTACATTACCCCATGATAGTTATGGACCGTAACTCCCTCCCACCCCTGCTTCCTTGTGCATGAAACACTAAAATCTCTCATCCAGGGGCCGTTGAACCGTCACTCACTCACAATTCTCTTCTTGTCAAATCGGCTCTGCCAACAGCTCCATCACCCGGCTGTTTAACCCATTTTACGCATTTTGAGGAAAAGCAGAAAATCCAAAGTCGCTCCATAGTAATATTATGTAAATACCAAATAACAGCCCTTTCAGCTATCACCCCATCCAAATACAGCATAATAACATTGGACAAAATGCTCAGGCTGAAGGCTTGGGGCCTCAGGGGTTTCAGTTTTGCAATTCCCCTTATGGGGTAGAACCACCATTCCTCTGCTTCGTGTTACAGTGACACTATATGGAATGCACATAATCAAAGCAGGCTGGGATGTAGTTGGGTGAAAAATTATTCATTGAAATGCAAGATGCCTGGTGAGGGAACACTTTATTTTTTATCACGAAACAGCTGAACTCCGTCAGTGTTGGGGACCGACGGTGCGAGCGTTGCTGGCACACGTGGCACCTCTTTCCCAGAGTCAGTGGTTGGCTCTAAAATCTCATTTCTTCATTTACATAGGAAAATGAGACAACTTGCCTCCGCCAGTCTCCTCGGGAACGGGGAGGGTGGTGACAGAGTGCCATTGACGTTTTTCTTGGAAAGTCAACAGCCGCAAGTTGTGGGAATTAAGATTTATTAGGGTCAGAGAGACAAAGACAAAAAAATCCCCAAGTTTTATAAAAAGTCTGTTTGGTAAAAGGATTAGAAACACTCTACTGACAAGTTGCCTTAGAAATATGCACAGATAGCTGCGTTTCTGGGTTCAGCTAATACCTGACACTCAATATCTTAAGTCAGAAGCCATTGCTGACACTCTCTAATTACCCTACATATTAGCAATGTGAATCTGCTTAAATATTTTTGTAGTGAGAGAAAAGAGAGAGCATGAGCTGTCCAAGTCTGCATGGCGAATTCATGTCAAAGCCAAAACGAAAGAAGAAAAAAAGACACGGTGGGGTCTGTAGCATCCCTCCTCCCCTTTTTGCCCAACGCAGAGGCAGCTGCACGCTTCCTCCATTCAGATGGGCTCTGCATTGATGCCCGGTGACCCCATTCCTCTCTGTTGTCTTCTGTATCATCCTGTGACTCCAACAGCATTTTCAGGTGACTGCATCCAAAGAGACCAGCCAGCTGCTACTGGTGCTGGGACAGTAAATCTGCCCATCTTCACTGCTCCACGCTCAGACCTTTCTCTCATGCATGACAAAAGCCTCAGTGCTTCCCTCTTTCCTCCTTTTGCTCTCTGTCTCCTCCATCTCCTCTCTGTCTCTGCTGGAAACAGCCAGTGTCCCCATGTACAGCTGAAAGAGCCAGCTGATGGGCTGAAGAGGGAAGAAGGATGAGCTGAGTTTTGTGGCTCGCCCCTCTTTGTGTACGCGTGTTTTTTCATGCATAGACTTGAAGCACAAGGAGACTGGGTGGCTGCTTAGACCACATCCCATGTAGGAATCTGCATGGCTGTCTCCTGCAGGGCTGGGGAGAGGGAGAGGACACTGTGCCTGGCGTTCGAAACTGATGTCCTGGGCTACCCCAGCTGCTTTGATTGCAGCAGGAGCAGCACACTGTAAGGTATTTCTGCCTGGGATCCCCCAGGAGTTTCCATCTCTGCCCTGTGCACTCTGGAATTGCTGGCTAGATGCACATCACCTTCATGGAGCATTTGTGCCAGGTCCACTGTCTCCCAGTGTACCTCCCGTATGCCAGAGTGCTGATCTGTGCGGGTATGTGCAGCCCTTTGCATGGGATTTCCAGAGTCCTGAGAATCAAAAGCAAGTGGACAAAATCCTGGCATTTCCCCTGGGTAACCTTTCTGGGCAGTAAGGGAGCTCGTGCAGGGTAACCTCATATGCATCCACCCTTGAGTCCTTTCCAGCTGAGTAGTGCCCAAGGGCGTGAACTGAGTGAGAAGATCTGGCCAGCCACAGAGCCAAACCCAGACTGCAAGGGCATGCAGGCATCTTTTCAGGAGGGATTCAATGGAAAGCATGGAATTCCTTATGCTGACTGATGTAAAAATTGCTTTTGTAGCACTGCCAAGGTTACTGCTGGCTCATCTAATCAGCCGTGAAAACATCACTGGAGCAAGTTAAGAAGTTGCCCCGAGTCAATTTGTGCATGCAACTTTTATTATTCTTTGTTTAAAATTCTAGGTTTGTTTTTGGGTGGTTGGAGGAAATAGATCCTTCCTCTAATATCTTTCTTTGAGTTTTTCCCAAAACCTGAAACATTATCAAATCTGTTTTGTCCTTTGAAAGATGCTCCTGAATACAAGCCTGCCTGGCTGCTGGCTTTGCTGTGTTTACTCTAGCAAATATTGTGTTTTCAGGAGACTACTCTGGACTCCATGGGAGGTTTTGTAGTATTGTCAGGAGCTGCATTCTATGGATTAGTATGGCTTTCATGAAAATCCATCCTAAATTTGACAGTTTTGACAGAGATATTTTTTTTTTAGATTTTAGAGGACATTTATGAGGCACAAACTCAGAAAGACTGGTACAAAAAGTATACCCTCTTATATGAACCTGAATGACCAACTTTCAAGCAAATTCAGTTCCCTCAGAGCAGAAAAAAACATTGCCAACTATCATGGCTAGATTCACTATCCCTTCTAATCATTCTCAATGTCTTGAACCTATTAATGACCCATTCAGTAGCTTCCTGTCTCTTTCTGCCTGCAGCATCTATGGGATTTCCACGTGTAAATGAGAAGAGCATGGACAATAGATCAGCAGAGTGGAAGGAAGATGCCCGCACACAGGAGGACTTTGCCCTGGTTGAAGACTATCAGTTTTGCATAAGTGGAAGACAGAAGCATCTGTGCTTCAGAGCAAAACACTATTTTCAAGGTCACAATGGCTTTAGCATCTCCCATTTCACCTGTTCTCCAGATAACTGGGGTGGGCATATTTGGCACTTGGATCCCCATGGTTTAGCAACACTGTGCCAGTACGAGTAACCTGAAGAGGGCCATAGCATGGACTTGGGTGGTCTCCTAACTGCAGCACCATTTGCCCAGTGCTGGCCTGTGCCAGCTAACATTGTCCCAAACAATACCTGAACATCATTCGGGGGGTATCTTGGGCCAGGAGCCACTTCTAGAGATCAGTATGGATCTGTCCACCTCATTCAAGGGGAAGAGAGTTTAGCCAGCCCATGAACCAGTAAGCACCTTCTGACTTGTTTCTTCTACCAGTCCAGACAAAGTCATTCATTTTTCCTCACCTATGAGCCGAGTCAGAGAAAGGATTGTCCCAAACTGTCTGTCACTAGTCACAATCAGGTAAACAAACCCAGATATCACATATTCCTGAACCAGAAGAATTAGCTCATGTGGTAGCAGGTTCTGTAGCAACGTTTTGCACAGATTACAGGACACAGCTCAGATGTGCATGGCACGTCGCATCCTTTCTGCCTGTCACCTAACTGCAGCCAGAGCCAGCCAGCCTCACACAATGTTATCTTAATGCAACAGGCAGAGCATGAGGCTTTGTCCCCTCCCCTGTTGTGTGCTGGTTGTAACCTCAGGTCTTGGGTTCAGTCCCTGGACGTGGACTCCCCGAATACAAAAGAAACTCAAGCTTTTGTCTCTTTCCTCTTACTTGTCTTAGGTGAGGGGGAGGAATGCTGCTCTAGACTTGCTTCCCGCCGTGAAAGAGGGATGTGATGATCTTCTGAGATACGCTGGTGTCACACATCTGACTTTGTGACTTGGGTTACAAGTTTTCTCCTTTGTATAACTGTCCTTTTAGCATGCTTCTACCCTCTGGTGTCTTTGAGTGGCCTGGGAGAGACCCAGGTAGCCAGGCAACTCCTCTTCTTTCCCTCATCCTTGCAAAGAATCAAAAAAGTCTTTTTGCAACACGAAGGCATTTAACCCGTGGAAGTTGCCCCTGCAACAGAGATGCTAACAGAGACACTGTCTGAATTCTGGATTTCATTGCAGTTATCTCTAATCAATTTAAGCAAGCAAAGATGTTAGTGGGACTATGCATATCTCATGCTTTTATCACAGAACTGGAGTCTGCAGAGGATTTTTAACTCTTCTTTGCACATGACATACAGCAGTGATGGATACAGTGACCAGATTAGATGGAGCTCTCCAACTGGAAATTGCTGCTAGAATAATACAAACTGAAGCAGCTCAAGAAGCAAATGACACACGCTGTGGAGTTAAGAGTGTTTTTGTACAGGGCTTTTAGTCAAACCCTTGTCTTAATGTAAAGAAAGACACAGATATGGCATTCTTTGCGGTATGCTGGCTTGAAAGTTATATGGCCTAGTTTAAGAAAGCACTTCCAACATGAAAAATTTATGCAGATAATCTGTATCATAAATGTTCGGCTTAAAGTATTTTGGGTCTTCCTGGTACTTGCCTTTCAGTTTCTGGAGATCTGTATAATTTTTGAAAAAGGGTAGTCAACTGCTGCAAGAAAGTCAATTGTGTTTTAAATCATCCAACTGTATCACATGTGGCAAATCAAACTCTGAACATGAAGCAAGTTTCAGAGCCAACTTTCTGTGGCAGGAATCCATTTCACACTCAGCCGACAAGAGGGTTTGATAAGAGCTCGGCCAGTGTGGAAAACCAGCTGCCTGCTATAT
>NW_010133580.1:13218-42180 GCF_000699245.1 Pterocles gutturalis | reverse complement strand
ACAGAGGTGAGACTGACTGGTCTGTAGTTACCTGGATCTTTCTTTTTTCCTTTCTTAAAAATGGGGTTTCTCTTTCCCCTTTTCCAAACAGCAGGAACTTCCCCTACTGCCATGACTCCTCAAGTATGATGGATAGTGGCTTAGCAACTTCGTCTGCTCTTAAAGCTATTTTTACAAATAGGTCAGCATAATTTAGAAATATTTGGATTTAACCCAAAATCTACTAAATTAAAGCAATCACGTATTCTGTAGAAGTGCATAAGTGGTGTTCTCATACAAGTCTCAAGGCATTCGAACGTATAAAGAATTCCTCAACAGCCAATGCTGAGCACACCATTTGCCCAGGCACAATCCCAAACACCCAAATTAGGTTCCTGCTCCGAATCAGGTGTTTTCATTTCTTTTCTGACTTTACAATGAGTTTAAGGGACTAACCTTCTTTTGCCCAAAATGCACTTCTGTAAACACCCTGAACTTTATACTTTGGGCAAGAGTACATGCTTTCCCTCAGATAACATAGAAGGGCAAAAAAACAAACAGGGAAATGTTTCTCCCTCTACTACATTTCCATCAAAGCTCAGAAAAAAACCCAAAGGCCAAATGCCTGTTTAGCTCTACACCATAAGAATTTCAAGCATGAGATGGCAAGTCCACTGAAAATTTACCAGTAACCCACATTAAAAAAGCTGGCTCATTCTCCTTCTCTTTTTAATTGCTAAATAACCGTTAAATACTTCTCTAACATAATATTTTCCTACAAACTGCTCCTGTAGCTGTCTCAGTTTTTCTTATAACGGAACAGGAAAGATCTGTACAATCACAACTGGAAAGTGTCCTACAGGTCTAATACGCACTGCGAAAAGCTGGAAAACCCTTGCTTCAAAGAAATAGTGCTTTCCACCAAGCTCTTACAAAAATTACCCCGTTTATAATTTAAGAGGACAATCAAAGCAATTATTCTGTCTTGATCATTATTCAGTTCTTATTATTTTGCATTACTTCATTCCCTTTATAGCAAAACCAATACTTATTCATCAGGATGTAAATAACATACATTCTTCTGAACAGGGGCCAGATTAATTGTGGTTTGTGGTTTTTTTTTTTTTTTAATTAAGGTTTATTTTATATTCTTTGTGAAGTATTTAATAAGCAGTCACTCCTCTTTATCTGCTCAGTGAAAGGAAAAATGATCCCATTCCATACATTTGAAAAGAGATGCTTTATGATAAACGCCAGGACTTAAGAAACCAGAAGTACCTCTTACTGTTCCAATGAATTCTTCCAAACGTTGCAGAAGATCAGCATCTCTTTCAAAGTCATAGAAGTGGTGTTCTACCCAGTGTCGACACACATTTAAGACTCTGCAAAAGTAAAGGATAATTAAGCACAGTACAGAACAGCCTATCTTCATGTCTAGCATTGCAAGGCTTTTAGTAGGTGAGGGCTCACAGAAATATCAGAATCAGGAGACAAAATGCAATTATTCTACTGTCTGCATTTCACCAGCAACCAGCTACAAACATTTTTCTCCTTTAAATTTAACGTCAGAGTAATGCTATTGTTCATAAGAAGAATATAATCTAAAATGTTCTCTGCCTAAATCTTTGTGGCACATTTATGCTGTATAGCCTTGCAGAAACATGGATTAAAAAACATAAATGGTGAGCGTAAGAAACTAATTTGCACACTAATAGTAAAACTCAGCACAAGCCTTTCCCAAGGCTCTTTATGCCATGAACTCAAATTCCTTCCAGGTATTCAAGCAGCGAGGTCTGACTGCCCACACACGCCCTCTATCAAAGCATCTACAAGAAAGGCTGCTGATATCACAAAGAACCACTGCAGCCAAAAGATGGTACTTCAAAAGACTTAAAGGAAGTCGTTTTGGCTCACACTGATGGAATACTCACCGTAGCTGCACAGGCTGAATGTACTCTTTCCTAAATCTTTTTAGCTCTGCACTAAGAGGCTGGTCTCCATTCTCCATAGCAATACGATCAGCTTCCGTTGGCTCAGGTTCTGGAATTTCAAATCTAGCACAGAAGATGTTTATAAGCGCTAGGCTCCTATCACACTAATTTTGCTCACAGCATGCACAAATAAAAGGTTGCTTAAAGATAGCTGGAAATTCAGAACATTTCCACACATCAGAATCTTACAACTTGGTTAAATTCGCTAAATTCAACAATACAGATTTCAAAGCCAAAACCATGGTATGCTGGAAGGTACTGGAGCTACCTGAACAATCCTAAAGCTTCTGGATATAACTCGCACATTTTACTTGCAATGCTTGAATTTGATAACTTTTAAAAAAGTGTTTCGGATGAATCAAAACCAACTGGAAAACAAGAATCTTACAATCTCTACTCCAAGTAGAAATTAAAAAAAAAATTTGCACTTTGTATGAACAATATTTTTAACAGTGGCATACCTTTCTATTAGCAGACTCAGCAACTCTTGAGGTTTACAGAAGGATCTATACGTTGTGAGAAAAGTCCGAACAAAGTTGGGATCTAAAGCAAAGAATAATTTTATGCTCATGTCAGCAATTACCTCATTTTTTTATACTTAAAATAACTTTAAGCATCCTCTAAAATTAAGGATGCCAACCCAGCAATTTAGAGAGATGACGACATAACCCAAAATTGCAACACAAAGCAGAATTTAAAAACAATTTTTATTCTGTTGAAAATTCAAAATAATTACTTTTTTCTTTCCTTTTGATTTTTAAAAGACTGTATTCTTTTTCAACAACTTTGAAGATAACAAATAGATGATTTTATTTATGAGCCATCTAGTAAACAACTTTGGTTTTGACAATGATCAGGACAAGATAACTGAAAAGACACAGCAAACAACTTTGCATGGGGTAGAAATGGCCTCCTTAAGGGGAGAGTGTTTCCCCTAAACCTTACAACAGATAACTAGTTGTGGTTAAGGCAGACTAGGTATTTCCAGCTAACCAACATCTATACTTTGAGGTTATTTTATGTCAAGAAAATCAACAGATCTCAATTAAATTGACTAATTACGTATCAGTTAATTTAAAATATTCAAAGCATTTTCAAAACAAGCAAGTATTCAAACCAGAAAACCAAAGTGCCTCCCTTAATTCCAAAAGCAAACCCATTTGTTTTCAAGTAGGAGGAAATGCAGTGACAACCCGCTGGCGCTCCACAGAACTGACTGGAGACAAGGTTAACATTGTGATTGCTGAACAAAATGAGCAGCTTGCAATGGGCTTTGCATAGGAAATCCATATTCAGATTTTAAAAACAAACCCCAATTGGTAATTTTTCTAACACAGAGTGCCTGAAGAGGACCACACAGGGCTTGAAGCACGAGTTCCTATGGGCTGCAATGAAGAAAAAAACCACCTGGGCTATTTGACCTAACACTATATGAAGCCATTAGACTTCTATCCTGGAATACGGGTTTTTAAGAGCTTTTTTAACAATTCTCCTTAACTATTTACCAGCACCTTGTCCATCTGAGAGAACATTCTAACTTTCTTAGATCCTACTAAGCTCTTCATTTGGGCAGCAGTTTCCTGTAACGTGCTGCAGAGGTTAACTATGCGTTGTGTTAACACAGCCTTTCCTTGCATTTCTCTTCTATGCTAATTCCCATTTTTTAAACAATTAGCTAGTCCGCTTTACCAACTCTATGTCCTTCACTAGTCTAGTTTTCTTATCATCTCCCCACCTCTCCTTGAAACTGATACAGTCGATAAATCCTTTTCAAAGGCAAAACTCCAAATCCTTTTGCAGGAAGAATGTCATCCCTGTCCCCATCATCTTCATCACGAAAATACACAATTTTTGTTGCCCAAAAAAACCAAGTATAGAAGTAAACACAGTAATTCATGCTTTCACAGCTTGCATTCTGTACACAGATTTTGTGTACGTGAGAAAGCCTCCATAGCAATTAACGCTTTCAGATCACTGCAAGCTCTGAGTCATAGCTATTGTTATTTACAGGTAGGGTTAGTGTTTAAATCCACAATACATACTGAATTTCAAATGAAGTAGACCAGAAAAATCAAATCTAACCTTATCATCTTACTAGCAAAATCTGTAACTCAAAATAGTGTACAATATATGAGCAAGCATTAAAAAAAATAGAGACAACACTAGTTAGTCAGGATGTCTGCTCATGTGATAATTCTCTCTTCAATACAGCTAATTTGAAAGCTAAAAAAGAACAATAACTTGTTCTACAAAGATTTATAAATAATCACCCTTGAATTCCTTAAGAAAGGAAACGGACACTATGATGACGCACAAGCACTCTTAACATATCAAAGCTTTAAAAATAGAAGAGCGCTGCCCTATAGACAACAAAAAATGGCCGTGAATTTCAAATCTTGGTACCACCTAACCCAGCTGCTCTTAAAACAAGAATCAGACAAAGGAGGAGATAATGAACACAGAAACACAAGAAAACAAGTAAAATCCACCAGAATATGCAAATAGGGTCAGAACCTAAATTTCCAATCCAAGGGCACTTTATCTCATGTAAAAACACATGTAAAGCTGCTTTTGCAGAGGAGATTTCTCCTCTTTTTGCTGCTCCACCACAGGATGGTTTGGCCAGTCTGCCGCACGTTGTGGCCACGTGGCTGTCAGGGCTATCTACCTGTCCTAGCTCTCAGGTGCCTGGATGGCTCCTACCCCTCCCAGGGCTAGGATCTAGGCTATCGGGCGGTCCCTGTTCCACAGTGAAAAAGAGAAAATATTTCAGCTGATAAACTGGTTTGTGTATGGTCAGGGGGGTGAGAGAAAAAAAATAACATGTTCAACATACACATCTAGAAATGAGATGGACTGTGTGGATCTCCACAGACAACTGCATCTAACTAAACTGCTCTTCAGCTACTTGCAACAAATTGGTACCGCTTCTGCAATTATATCTCAAATTATTCCTTATAGTATTTGACCCACAAAGATAAAAACCTAGAGAATAGTCACAGTTATGGTAAATACTGCCTTTAAATCAAGGGCTGCCATAATCTGGCTTAAAAAGTCCAATTCTTTTAAGACTACAATCATGCACACACAATCCTACATGGGGTAAGAAAAGCACTTCTACAATCTGTAACTCTTTGGCTAGATATCACCGTAGTACTCATCTTCCCACCTTTTCAAGAAAAACAGAAGCCTTGAACGCATCTGAAACACGTGCAAAAGAAGAGCTAAACAAAGGGTTACTATGGAAAGTTGTTGCCCTGCTCACTGCATCTCATAAAATGCAACAAAACACTGAATATTTTACATAGTAAATGGACCTTGTTTCCTGTACAAGAGAGCACATTTGGCCGAGTCACTATATCTGTTTCTTTGTTCCACTGGAAAAGACAGCACAGAATGCTTAGAATGACAACATTTTTTCCTCATAGAAAACCAATTTTACAACAGAAGGTAGAGAATGAAAGATAAGGGAGTTGAGAAATGGTGTGCAACCTAGCAATTCAGTATCAGGCCCACCTATGTTGCACTAAGATCTTTAAGGCTACAAAAACAGGCTAAATATATCACAAGACGATAACTTTCATTCCTTTGGTCAAAATCTTTCTGCCTATCTCACAAATACATTCTCAGTTTTGTCATACAACAGTTTGGTCAATGTCACACACACCTACAACATCAGGCTTCAAGCAACCTACTTAAAGCTTTAGTAAGCAGGGGCTGTAAGAAGCAGAGATTGAAATGACTGTGGGTGAAGAAGGATCTAATCAATCAATCTGAATTCTTCCTTGATATACTAGGAAGGCCAAAAACACATGCAGATGCAAGAAAACAATGCAAGAGACAAGGCACATGTTCCTTAAAAACAGTCCTTTCTGTTTTATGGAACTGGAGAATGTAGTTTGTGGCTCCCTGGGCAGAGATGACATGTGGGGAGCACTGTTATAGCACCCGGAGCAATGCCAAGGGATGGCACCAAAGCCTCAGCACATATGGAAAGAGCAATTCTCAATGGTGCGCAGGTTAGCCAGAGCAAATGTTTACAAAGGAACTAACAAAGTATTATTTTTGCTAATACAAATTATGCCAAATACAATGCTAGCTTAAAAAAAAAAGTGTCTTCCTTTCTCCAGGTTGAATTGTTTTATTTTGACCTCCAACACCATAAAATTATGTTACGAATCACGCCTGTAAAATTTGAAGCCAAGAGCTAAAAGTTGACAAAATTACAAGAAAATTAAGAAAGGCACAAAACTGCTCTGCTAAAAACTGCCGGCATGATATTGCATTTGGGTTTCTAATAAATGTTACAAAAGCTCAACTGAAGGAAATGTGGAGAGGAGCAATAAAAGCAATGGAGAAAACAGATGTATTTACAAGCATTTTAAAAATAAACAGGAGTACTAAACTACACTACTTATATTCTGCTTACTCCCCACTTCTTCCAAGCAAATATTCCTGGTCTACGCAGGGTATCCAGGACCAAGCTGCAGAAGAACAATTGAGCATAATCAGTGCGTAAAGAGTAAAAAGAAAAATCTACAGTTGAACTTGAGCAGCACTAATATAAATATTTAGAATAACTGACATACAGGTGGAATCAAAAAGATTAAAAAAATAAATCAAAACCCCAAACCCAAGCCAATGCTTTTCAGGACAGCGTATTAAAATCCTGGTAAATTATCAAGAAAAACGCCACACACTGAGGCTGGACCGGATGATCACGTAAAAGCCTTCAATGTATCTTCAACACAAACAGAAACAAAGTCCTTAAATCAAATCCCCACTGAAATTCTGACTAAGACAAAGTTCTGAGACCAAATTATGTAAGTGATTGCTTCTAGAAAGCTCATATTTGGTCTTTTCATAGACACAGGTAATAGCTGACGGATTACCACCCTAAACTGAAAACACCGGGCCCATAAATTCTGTCTCGCAATGCTGACGCTTCATGTGCTACCCAGCTTTGGAAGTCTCAAGGGAAGGCAATTCTTGCGGTCTGGAGCGTACAGGAAAAAGTATTGTCTAGAGCTCAATTCTTGCAGGCCCCCGCACCCCCATCCTTTGCATGAGAATAACCTTACGCACACACATACCTCACTATGTTTAGCCAAACAGGATTCACATTTTTAACTGCTACAGCTACAGAAATGCATCTTTAGATTCCCACACCTTAACTCAAAAACCATGTTAGAATACGTGCACTGCAAAGCATATTGGCTCTCTACACACTTTATACATTTTGCTGCATGCATTTAACACAGAAAGAGAAGCATAAACTAGTCACCACCTGAGTTTTCACTATGTAAATGAAGTGCCTCACCTGCATACATGTGGTAAGTCAGCCTCTCAATGAGCTTGACAACAGTTCCTGCCTTGATGATGGGGATTCCAGATTTGGGCTGCATGTTTTCTTCAAACACAATATTCTCTTCCGAGTCAGGTTCTGCGAATCTATAAAGCTCAGGATTTGGAAATCTCATCTGCTCCTCTTTTTCTTCCTGCAACATGGTTACATCCAGCATCCTTTCCAGAGTGCTTCTATATTGCAAAGATATCAATGCTGCCATCCAGTTGTTTTTCTCTTCAGCTGATTTAGCAGCAAAAATAACACTGTTTTCATCTTTTAAGATGATTTCAAAAGCATGTCTGTACTCACTAGTGTCGTCTTTATCGTTGATTTGTACCTTTCGCATGAAGAACTTTTCTTTTAGACGATATTCTGCATTGCTAGCACCAGGAAGTCTTGGCTGGCCGTGATTTGACTTACAGCAAATCATCAAGCCATCAAATAGAAATATGTGTCTCTCATGCTTTGCTCCTACACGCGTGAGTGTTCCTTCCATGATGAACTCATTACAGCATTGTCCAATGTCCTTTCCCTCCCAACCATCAATATTTTTCTGGATTTCATTCATTTTCTTAATTGCTAGCTGTTTCCCCTTCATCTGCTGAGTATAGAACCGGCATGCAGATTCACTTCAGTGAAGGATGGGAGAAAGGCAGCCTGTTAGTATACATGTATTTAAAAAACCACAACCACCACTTAACAGCAAAACCACAAGATCATCTTTCTGAGTGGTGAGAACTCCACCGAGAATGCAACTTCAGCACTCAATATCAACATCATTGCAAGCCTTAATTAATGTTTCTTATAAGTATCTCATCTGATACATTTTCTACTTCTATGCAATAAATGTTTTACCTAAACACAGGCAAGCTGTTAGCGCTTCTTAGCCTAACAAACCACTCGTTTCCATAGCTGACAAACAATTTTAGACTGCATGAAACTGAAAGAAGCACATTCCAAGAAAAGAAGCTGTTAAATGCATTAGTGCCCATGCCTAAAGAACTTTGCAGCACAGAACTTGTTTTGCAAAGAAAAATATTCAAACGATTTGAAGAACAAAAGCAAAGTTTTAACAGATTTGAATAACTGCACAAATATCAGCATGAAACCAAAGAGGAGATTGTATAGTCTAGTAATTTGCTACAACAGTGCAACTAAGTACTAATTATTTACGCATCTATTCCTACTATCCAGGGGTAATTTTACCTAGCCATTGCACAAAAACCTCTTCAGATTAAATCATTTCAAATTCAAGAACATTCCCTTCTAATCACATTGAAATGTACTTCTACAATATTTTTAGGTGGATATTTATAATCTGAGCATAATTAACCCACAAATGCCATAACTTTCTACTTACCAGTGAATTCTCAGAACGTCTCAACCACCAGTACACAAGGACACGTAGAAATTAGAATGGTTTTAAAACAATAACAAATTATCTTGGCTTTGATGTCACTTCCTCTGAAAAAGCAGGCTTGTCGCAAACTATTTTGTTCATTGTTTACTAAAAGAGGAAACTGGGAGCCCTGGATTTATAGCAAAGCATTAAGAGCAAAAAGCAAGAAAAATGGAAACATGTTTACCTAAGCCTTCGTTTTGCAAGACTTTTGGAGCATATCCGTTCCATACTGCTTTGAAGATTTAGTAGGGCAGTTATTGCTTGCTTTAAGCACTCTTTATCTTCTTCATCCTCACTTTTTTCTTCCAATTGCTGTGAACATTGGAAGTCAAATACAAAAAAGCGTTACAAGCATTTTGGTATGCGCAAATCCTAAAGTTTGGCCTAGGAAGAAGAAATCCAGCCATCTACTGATTTTGCATGCTCCTGCTTGTTATTAAAGTTAATGGAATAATCAGGTGCACTACTGACACAGGCAAGAGAGACAATTATCTGCTAACACTTAATTCAGTAAAAAACAAGCAGCAGTTATTGGACCTCCAGATACAGACGCACTCAGGCACATGTTATTTACCTCAAAACTAGTTCACCTTACATCTCCAAAAAAGAACCCATCAGAGGTGTTAAATCTTAAGAAGAACAAGCAAGGAAGGAGATCTCCATACATACCATACTGGAGCACAAGATCAAATCTGTATGTTTGGAACATGTATGCACACTCCTAGAACAGGCAAGCTGGACTGAAAGCTAAGCAAAATACCTTCATCGCATTTTTAAACAGAAGGTTACAAGGGCTCTCACCTCACTAACAACAGTCTAATCAATAATTCAGGTTGAAAAGGATCTTGGAGGTGACCTTATCCAACCTCCAGCTCAACTGCAGAGCCAAGACAGAGCGGGTTGCCTAGGGCTATATTGAGTTTTGAATTGTTCTCAGGATGAAGAGGCCACAACCCTTCTGGACAATCTGTCCAACGTCTGAAATCCCTCCTGGTGAAAGTATTTCTTCCTAATAGCTTATCAGGATATCCCTTATGGACTTTTCACAGTGGAACACATGGAAGCGCTATGCAGTCGCGAGAAGAATATCTCTGTCTTCCCCGCCTCCTCACACAAAGACAGCAGGAAGGCTTCCTCTCCTCCTTAGCCTCCTTTTCTCCAGAACAAATAAGCCCACTCCCCAGCTTCTCCTTCATCACGTGCTCCATTCCTCACGTCACCTTGACGAGGCCTTCCAGTGGGCTTGTTTCAGCACACCACTGTCGAAAGGAAGCCCTAGCTGGATGCAGTTCTCCAGATGCAGCCTTGCCAGTACCGAACAGGTAGGCACTGCCGCTTCCCTCACCCTGACAGCCACACACTTGACAATACAGCCATAAAGGCTTCGTTCTTGCAAGGGCGTTCCGCT
The DNA here is from genome assembly GCF_000699245.1 of Pterocles gutturalis. Lineage (NCBI taxonomy): Eukaryota > Metazoa > Chordata > Aves > Pterocliformes > Pteroclidae > Pterocles > Pterocles gutturalis. The sequence continues at coordinate 32,053 of NW_010133580.1, read as the reverse complement.
GGCATCTGTTCAGCTTATTATTCACCACAACTGTGTTTTTTTTCATGTAAAAAAAGCCAAAAGGGAAAACCAATAACTCGAAGGACAGCGAGGAAGAGTAAATGTTGTTCCTCCATGGAGGGGTTGCTTGTCTGTTCATCAGAAAATTCAGGGGCATCTAACCATGGCCAGCTTGTAAAACCAGGGTAAGCAAGTCCCCATCTGAGTACACACCTACACGAATGCCTGCATTTACTAACTCAAGTTTTCTTAAAGGACAAAAAAATATAATGAAGTTATAAGCTAAAACTAGATGAGAAGAGTTAACACTAATATTTTGTGCCTATCACTGTGACAGATAAGTTTTATTAAACAAGATCTGCCATGTTTTTATCCCAAGACGTTTAAGATTTGAATCTTAAATCTTTGTTTAAGGATTAAAATGTTTCACATTATTGTTAGTGGAAAAAAATGTTGACTACAGCTGTGGCTTAGACATAAAACTGAGATAACAATTATTTACAGGATTATTAACAGACAAGTGTTTCAGACTATTATACACCAAGAAGTGGCTCCACACAACTGAAAGATTTGTTTTGACAGATGTGGTAAAAGCAAAGCGATAGGTTGGCATGGACCAGAATAACAGACATCCTTGGAAACAGTACAATTGTGCTGTTTGCTTCCAGTGTGAAATGTAACTACTGTCCTCCAAAATCCAACTGAATACAACATATCCATGTTTGACATTTGAATGGGTCACAGAATAGCATTAATTTTTTCCCTGACCAGAGTTAATCATTCAGTGCAATAGCTGTTAATGTCAAAGACTACTCTATTTGTGTTTTCAGCCATAAAGATCATAGAATCATAGAATGTTTTGGGTTGGAAAGGACCTTAAAGATCATCAAGTTCCAACCCCCCTGCCATGGGCAAGGACACCCTCCACTAGAGATGACCACAAGTTTTATTCCAGGCAGCTTTAATTCACGTAATCTGTCATACCCTTGACCTAAGTGGCATTAGGCATCAGTGCCTATTCATGTGACACCCACTGAAACAGGGCTGACAATGCACCACAACAGACATTACTTCCCAAAAGGTCTCAGGGAGAATACATCGCTCGAAGAAGGAGCAGCAGACTGCCCTCGCCATACTCCTCTACTCTCTAGATTTAACACAGAGGTATCATCTTCCTGCTTTCTGCCTCATTTGTGCAGATCATATAGGTTTAGAGAGGACTGTCCTGGTTTACGTCCTCATTGAGATGCTGGAGCAGGTCCAGAGAAGGGCAACGGAGCTGGGGAAGGGTCTGGAGCACAGGGCTGACGAGGAGCGGCTGAGGGAGCTGGGGGGGTTCAGTCTGGAGAAGAGGAGGCTGAGAGGAGACCTCATCACTCTCTACAACTGCCTGAAAGGAGGGTGCAGTGAGGGGGGTGCTGGGCTCTGCTCTAAAGGAACAAGTGATGGGACAAGAGGAAATGGCCTCAAGTTGTGCCAGTGGAGGTTTAGGCTGGATATTAGAAAAAATTTCTTCACTGCAAGAGTGCTCAGGCATTGGAACAGGCTGCCCAGGGAAGTGGTGGAGTCACCATCCCTGGAGGGGTTCAAGAAACGTGTAGATGTGGTGCTTGGGGACATGGGTTAGTGGGTTAGGTGGGGTTGGGTTGACGGTTGGACTTGATGATCCTTGAGGTCTTTTCCAACCTTAATGATTCTATGATTCTATAACTTCAGACAAATGAGAAGGTGCAGCACCACTGGCAGAAGCTCTGAAAGAAAGCTAAGAAAAACATGTAACTACCCTTAAGATTTTGCATCTTTCCTGCACAAGAGTTCAAAGAAGGCTCTTTGTCTATCAGACTGCCTCTTTGCCAACTTCCAACAAAGAGTTTGGCTCGATTTCCCATCACCTCTGGGTAGCTACCTTTCAACAACGGACAAGATTGTTTCAGCCTAGTCTCCTTGAAAACAAGCCTTATTCAATTCTACAATATTCTACTATTTGCTTGTAAGGGTACCACAGGAGACAGGGTAAGGAGCAAAAGACACGTAAACCAGGACAAAATTGATGAAAATTAGGCTCAACATGCAAAAAAGCTTATGAAATTATTTCCTAATTTTTAACACTGTCTATATAACCCAAATTCTCCAGTCAAACGAACACAGATGCACAGTGCCTAGCACAAGGCAGAACAAAAATGGTCCGTATCCCAAACGGTTTTTTGAAATGTGGAAAAACATCAAAAGAAACCCATGCAAAAGTAAGCTAATGTGTATAAGGGGAGCACTAAACCAAATAAACAGAAAAATAAATCCCTACAAAGTAATCGGGAATTTTCTCAATGTAGTACCTTACCGACTCAAACACCTGTAAAAAAAACCTCCTTGTACATTCTCTTCAGAAACACACTGGTACAGATTAAAGTTCATTACTGCAAAGCGTTCTGCTCCTGTGTTGAGTTTATAAAATGCTTTTTACAACAAATTCTCTCCAGTTGCAAAAATTTTGGTATTCATCACACAAAAGTCCATATCCAAAAGCAAACGTATACATGGTTGTATACAGTGCTGGAGAGAAAGCAATGGTTTAAGACTAACGTCTCCCCATCAAGATCCACTGGAAGTAACCCGTCTTTCCAACTGTATATCCAAACGAAATCGAAGTACAGTGAGAGTAATTTTGCTCCAGGTTTAACACTTAGAAAGCAGTGCAGAGAAGTATGCATCTTATGTGTAAGACCAACACAAATGGCAAATCAAATAAGTGCTCTGAACAACTGAGACGACATTTCTCTGCAGACAGAAAAGGAATTTGAAAGTTTATATTTTAGCACTGTATAATTGATGCAAACTATCACAAACAGTCTTAGAACTGAGCTTAAATTACAGCAATGACTTTCATCTTACATTGCCCCCAAGACAGTTCAGAAAAGGAGGTTAAAATGAAATGGCATCACTGGAAACTAGCATCCAAGTTTCTCTGCAAATCCCACTGATTCTTCTATAGCTGTGCAGTGCCCCCTAAAGAACAGACCAGGTAGATGTTAAAACAAGTGTGGGTTTTGTTTTGGTTTGTTTTGTTACATAAAGTGTCCTGAGAAGCATAGTATATTATTATGAGAAGGAGGTGCAGATTTCTGAGTAGTATTATAGTTGTCATGGTTTTTAATAATCTTCTGAGAAGATATTGGTTTATAATGATTGTAATGATTCACAGTACTATAGGTGCAGTTTCCTGGCCATTCAAGGAAAACAAACTCAGAAAATAGACTGCTAAGAGAAGTTTCTAACTAAAAAAGTACTCTACATTCTAGGCTGCAAGCTCTGAAGAGGTATCAAGAAGTGAAAGACAAGGTTTTTTTTTTTTTCTACCTGTTGCATAACACAAAGATTAGATAGTTATAAAACCAGGATATTCCAAACAGATACAAAAGAAATCCTCCTCACGCAGTGCAAAATTAAGACTACGGTAGTCCTTCTCTTACGCTGTCAGGGAAGCATCTATCTAGAAACACAATGACAGAAAATACACATGATGAGAACAGGCAGGTACAACGATACTAGTAGGTGTAACAATGGGTATAAAATCTTATACTTCAGGGCTTACGTCACAATCTAGACTTCTGTCTTCCTAGAATATTATTCTAAATCTAACCACTGAAATTTGTGACCTGTAGGTTCCCCAGTTCATCTGGGAGGAAAGACCACAAATCAGCTTCTATACACAAAAGACACAATAGCATATGGCAGGGAGGGAAATCACAATTGAATTTGCTTCACTTAAGGTCACTTGATTGTAGGTGCTAACGATACTCACTGCCCCTCAAAACATGAGTCCAAGTTTAGTGCATTAAGTGGTCCCAGGTTACAGGTGGAAGCTGCCACGCTGCACTACTTGCAACAATGTGCTCGAACTCGTGCTGCTTCAGAGAAACCTCTTCAAAACCCACTATGTAATTTCTTCAGACATCCCAAAACTTTAATTTTTAAAAAGCATCAGGAAATCAGCTGGAGCAGCTACTGGGGCAACTGCAGGGAAACCTGTACACTTGTGGAAAGTGCCAGCAGTCTAAACGGCACTTCACACCTGCAGCTTAAAGAAAACTCCATGTGCTGTATTCCTGGACATACGTATGTTTTACAATGCTTTAATGCATTGGAATTTCAAAAGTAATTCTGTTTTCATATAAACACAGACAATCTTGAGTGCAGTAAAAATATGCATATATTTATAGAACTGTTTATTTCGATTTACATTACAGCACCACTGTCATTCCCATCAAGAGGGGAAGAAAACTTAATATATTACTGAAGAAATGGTCAAAACTTTTTCTCCACTCAAAATTTAACTATGCCTTCTCAGTTTAATTTTAAGAAGTTACATTAAATCACATAATCTTACGAAAACATGTCAAATAACAAACCTCAGATATCAGATAACTAGTTACAAAAAGCCTCCAGCATTCTCTGGGAGAAGCACATTTTAAAGGAGATAGAAGCTAAAAAGTCCTCATCTTTTATTTCACATTAATTAACATAATATAAAATATGGTCAGCCCATTCGGAAGCATACTGTACAAGTAAAGCATTAAAACAGAGGAAAATGAGAAGCATTTCAACTTTTAGTACAAGCTTCCCAGTTCTTTCACAGCTTGACTATGTGACTTAAAACAGATCTCAATATGTGGAAAATTTAAGTACATCAAACTTCACCTGAGCCCAAAAAAGTGAAACTATTTGGACTAAAGAAACATATGGATTTAAGGAACTGCTACTTCTGTTACTCAATGAGGATGCTCTTATTTGGGGAGAGGGGAATGAAATTAAAATAAATCTGTTTCAGAAATAAATGACACTGCTCTGAAGTACCATTTTTCAAATCAGGATGGACACCGAGGAAAAGTCAGGAAGATCTGTTCAGAAATCCATACCACACAGAAGTCTGTCAGGTGACATTTCACCAATTCAGCATTTCAAAGTTTTCTGTAACAGGTTTCTTATGTGGCCACTCTATCCACTAGCATTCCCATGAATGCGGATAGCCTGTCAGGAGACCGTATTTCAGTTTAGGTCTGCTCAAGTGCTACTGCAGCCTGCCAGGTATTTTTTCAGGAAAGTGTATTTTTGCTCTGCTTCTGCACCTGGATAGGGATTCACGTATGCGAGCAATTCTCATTGAGCTTACACAATCAATGTTTCCTTCATCACAGAACAGATACAAAAACAAAGCCTTCTTTTCAAATAAGTTCCCTGATGTTCTCATAAAACCATTGCTGACTTTTTGTAGGCTACTATCTGTCTTATATGCATTTTATATGCCCAGATTCCATTAGTAGGGGAATGGCTACTTTGTTTACAGGAGGCTTTGTCTTCTCAGACTATGGAAAACATATTTGCTCTGCACTCTTCAAAAATATGGGTGGTTGGGTTTTTTTTGCATATGCTGATGTCTCTTCCACAGCAGATTCACTACCTTTCTGCAACAAACATACAAGTTCACACAGATCCTTCCAGAGCCTTCATGCTCTGAAATTCTCTTTTTTCTTACTGTCACTTTGGTTTGTCTCATCATTCTTAGCAGACCTACAGAATACATTAGAAATTCAAAATTCATAATTAAGTTGGCAACATTTAGTTAGATCAGTATTTGAAATATCACAAAGTATGTGCTTCGACACTTGTAATTGAGGTCTCCATTTTCTTCCCCCAAATCTTCTGTCAGAGTAAAGACAATTCAATTTGAAAATATCTTCCCTTTCTCTTTTGTAATTCTGAAGTGGATTAAAATACGCTTTCACTGCTTCGATACAATTCAAGCCTGATCTTTGCCAGTCAAGTTTGCAAGGCTGTAAGATCAACTGGATGGCATCTCTGTATTTGGTTAGAATTGTATGAATTTTTGAACGCTACAGAAGATTAATTCAGAATTTCACAGATCATTCTGGGAAGCAACAGTAGAACCCTGTTGATTTTAAGAGGAACCCTGCTGATTAAGGGAAAAACAGCACGGGAAATGAGGAATAACAAGCAGAAGCCCATCTGTAGACTTGCTCTACAGAAAACATGAATGCAGCTTGTTGTTCTACTTGTGTTTGTTATTTCCTACATCTTTCCATTGGTTTCCACTGAAGATATCAAAGTATTGACAAAAAACAGACCTCCACTGCTATAAGAGCAAACAGAGAAAGCATGCTAGTAGTGGGACTAAATCCACAGCTCTATGTCCAGAAACATTTCCACTGAGGAGAGACTCAACCATGGTGCAACCTCTCTCCAAGGATATCCCCTTTGTACAGAATGCAACAGGAACAGAGGGAGAAGAGGACAGGGAAATATAGTACTGCTATGAAAAGACTATACAAGTGTATCAGAGACTATATAACGACTGCCACAGTCACAAAAAGTAACATCCTGTAAGAGTTGAAAATCTCAGCTACAATAAGCTGCTTAACATTCAATCCTCAATGGAGTACTTGTGCCAAAACTTTTATTTAGAGGGGGGGGGGAAAAAGCATGGTTTGGGTTGAAAGGGATCTTAAAGTGATAACCCCCCTGCCACGGGCAGGGACACCTCCCACTAGCCCAGGTTGCCCAAAGCCTCATCCAGCCTGGCCTTGAACCCCTCCAGGGATGGGGCACCCACAGCTTCTCTGGGCAACCTGGGCCACTGCCTCACCCCCTGCACAGGGAAAAATTTCTTCCTAGTATCTAATCTAAATCTACTCCCTTTCAGCTTAAAACCATTCCCCCTCATCCTATCACTACAGTCTCTGATCCAGAGCCCCCCCCATCTCTCCTGTAGCCCCCTTTCAGCACTGGAAGGCTGCTCTAAGGTCTCCTCTGAGCCTTCTCTTCTCCAGGCTGAACAACCCCAACTCTCTCAGCCTGTCCTCCTCCAGGAGGTGCTCCAGCCTCTGACCATCTTCGTGGCCTCCTCTGGACCCGCTCCAACATATCTGTCCAAGTTCCTGTAACACCTACCTGTTTTAATGAGATCTTGGCTTTGGCCGTTCAGCATAAGCTGCTGCCATGTAAGCTAAAGAGTTATCTACCATCATCATCATCACGTCATTGAAAAACAGGAACAGGTCACCAGCCCCAGAGAACAGTCTGCCCCAGTACAGCTCTCCTAATTCCCACAGCATCAGGGAGAATTTGCCCTGCAGGGATTCCTAGAAAATGGATCAGATAGAACTCTGCAACCCTACAGTTAAACACATAAGTGAAGTTAAAAGTCAGAGTTCAGTTAGTGTTTCATTTGACTCCCCAAAGATGGTATCATTTAGATAAGAACGGTCTGGCCCTACGCCATCCTACTCCCTGCTTCAAGGCATCAAAGTCCAGCATCTGTTGGTCTGGCAGCAGATTGACAATAACACAGCTCAAGTGTCACTGAAGACTGTAAGCAAAGTGGAAGGAGGAATGTTTTACTTTTACTTCTGCTAGATTTTTTTCCAGCTTTTGCAGGAAAGCAACTTTAGTGGGATAACGGAAAAAAATAATCTCCAAGGTAATTACTTCCCATTACAAATTCCCTGGAAAGAGATACGTGCCTCTCAAAAGCCCAGATACATCCTGTGTCAAAAGAAAAACAGCTATACAACAGAACATACAGCCCCATCACCACTCCATAACAGACGACATAAGTCATTGACAAATGAAGTGATACGCATGCGCATAGATGTAACTCTGATACAACACATAGGAATCCATCAACGAGCACCACAGCTAGAAAGAAAAAACTAAATACATTCTGATCAACTTTTTCAATTAAAGAGTTACTTCAGAGAGCCCAATCAGTCAGATTAACAATAACCAAGCTTCTGGAAAAACCGCGCACGCACACGTGCGACAAAGTTTTATCTTCCTCTATCATCTTCCCTTTGGCTGCCAAACACACAGCTGACTTGAAGCATAAATCCACTAGCATTTAAAGGAGAAAAAATTAATGCAGAAAAAGCAAGAGAAACGTTGTAAATGAAACCATGTAAGCAAGCAAGAAATATGGAACCTCATTTACCTGGCTGTATCACCTCCAACCTCTACCACAAGGCACAATTTCTGTACCCTTACAACACTGCAGTTATATTAATATAAGTCTTCATAGCTTATTCATATGTAGAAGTTGCTTACATTTTTCACCTACTGTCATATTCTAGGGAATCTCTTCTTAGACTTGAGACCAATTTTTATACCACCTCAGCATTTTCTCCTAAGAAACACTCAAATACGCTTTGTAGTCCTTATCACACACTAGCAAGAGTTTGGCCAAGCTACACTTCCTCCAGCAGATAGGCTCTCATCTGTCTCAGAGATAAAAAATTACACATTATCTCCAGTGGATGTAAAAATAGTCGTCCTCATCTGCAGTTACATGTAAAACAGTAATACTTCTGCTTTTATTTCAAAACGGTATTGTACATACAAGTTACTGTGTTTGGAAAGAAGCACACCAGACAAAGCGATTTCAGAAAATAAAATCCTTTGCTGACACCAAGGAAACACTTTCTTAAAATAATGCATAGCTAGTATGAAACTGTGATTTTCTGTTCTTTAATATTAATTGACAAAGACTTCAAGAATCAACTAAAGCAAGAGAACCTGTTAATTACAGTGCCTGTACTAAATACCATTAACAGAGAGAATGTTTCGAGACAGTGATCTCCAATTGCAGATTTGCAGACTGCCAAAGTTCAACTAATTAAGACTCAGTGATTCTCCACCCTGGGCTGAGTTACACCAGTTACAGACGGGATCGCAAACCAACTTCATTAAATTTGTTATACTCTGGATTGTGAGCCTGGCTGAGAATCAAAGTGAAGTCAAAGCCCAAAATAGTTTGGGATGCGCAGCCCAATGCAACACACAGCAAGAGACGTACAGGATCAACCTAAAGATCCTCTAGTCCTAAACTACTAACATTTCGCCACCACGTGCCTTCTGCAGCAACACGTAACAAATGTAATATCATCAGGCTGGGAAAAGGTTGGTTTCTTATCTTGGAAGACCTTGTCACACCAGAATTATTTTTTTTTCTTTTTTTTTAAGTTAACATATTGAAAGAGGAAGACAGAAATGTTTAATTGAGGACTATTTCTACTTGAGCTGAATTGCCAGTCAGTAAAGACTGGCAAGTTATTTATCATCTAAGAACAAAGTTTGAAAAAATAAGTAAAATACACTAGATACCGTTGTATCTGAAATGAAAGCATCCTGAGAATTTACGATCATTGCAAGCAGAATTCCAACTAAAAAATATTTGCAGAGAGACAATTAGTTTCCATTCATAAGTCATAGGAGCCAAGTCTGCACTTAGTTTAAAAAAAAAAAAAAAAAATCTATCTAGCTCTCCTGTTTTCCAGAACATATTACCTTATTTAAGCAAAGTTTATATATGCTTTGAGCCATTCCTACTTGGAAAAAAGGGAATTTAAAGTAATCTTCTATTTACCCAAAGAAAGGAAAGGGTATCACACGTAGACAAGTTTACAGCATCTGAAACAGGGCTCAATTCAATTAAAAAAATCTTGTAAACTTCTTTCTTCGGTCACTCAAGGTCATAAATAACTGCACTATTTGTACCACCCTACCTTCTGCTTAAGAGTCCACATTTAGAAAAGGTGCTATTTTATATAGCTAGTTTCTTATATAAAAGTTTTTGGACTTCCAGGATCGTTGAAGGAAAAGACAGACCTTAGTCATATGCTAACTTTCCAACAAAGTTACAGCAAGAAGCTCCAGCTAAAAATAGAATACGTATTTGTGCATTCCTGGTGCCCTGCCAGAGCTTTAGTTTCTAAATAGGATAACCATCAGTGGACAGAAATTTACTTTTTTTGTAGACTGCATAGTTAAAATGTAACTTTGAGATGCATTTTAAATAGATAATTTCAAACTATGCAAGATTATACAACATAAATCAAAGAAAAATGCTAACCCCTTTATCCTTAACTATATCTACATTCAAGAGAAAGAATATTTTTTCCACATACTACTTTGCCAACATTTTGTCTCTTCATTCCAAGAGATCCATTTTCATAGCATTTTTAACTTGATTATTCGTAGATATGCCTGCAATCACTATATCAGGCCTTTTACCATACAAAAAAATTCAATACAACCTTGCATCAGTGAAATTTTCAGGATTATATGGCTAAATAATTCCACCAATACCCTTCCATAGCAAATACCCTTCCATCAGGCCATTTTTGTGTATAACCAAGCTGGAATCTGTTTAAAGATTCCAAGAATAAAAAGAAAATGCTATTACCAGCAGAGACTACTTGAGGGAGGGATTCATATGCTGTGTGTACATGTTTATGTGCTAATTGACCGATGAGACCTAGTATCTCTCTCTTCACGTGCTCCTATTATCCTTCGCTGCCTATTATGTGTATCCACAGTGACGGCTGTCTCACTAAAACGTGAAATAAGCAACACATTGGGAAGAAAATCTGGAAGGTTATCATATACAGAACAAAATCCAACCCAACAGTATCAGGTTCACCCAGGGTGGAGGAGGGGTGTGTGTAGACCATGAATGAGAAAAGACAACCTTCTGAAGGTGGGCTAGACTCCAGATTGCCCTAAAAAAGGCAAACACGAGCTGCTCCCTATTTCCGCAAGCACACGTGCCTTCTTTCCCCCACTAAAATTACCAATGGCAAGAAGTACCACAGGACACGCGTGTCAGACAATATCAATCCTTCATGCTTTGTCTATTACGTAAGATAATACCATGTTCACATGGAAGTATGCAAAGCCACTAGGTACTGTGTTTTGAGACTGCGTGATAAAAGCATGAACAGAGAAATCTTAAGTCTGTGCAGGTCTTTACATACAAAACACAGACAAGATGTATCATACCTCCCTTCCAATGGACTGTCACGAAAGGAAATGCTTAATATATTAAAGATGTCTGAAAAGTCAGATCAAACCCATGAGCTAGGCAAACAGATTAAGCCTATGTTCCAAAATTTTTAAAAAAGCACGTTATAAAAGATGAACTATGTGCCAAAGCTGTACATGTAGATCTAAATCAGTAAAAATGGTGTTAAAACTGTAGACACAGACTCAAAGACAACCTAACTTCTGGGTTATCCCAAGACAACCAAACAAACATTCAAGAAAAACACACCCACATTTCTTCAAAACAGCAGAGGGTTTTTTTTGTTTTTTTTTTTTTTTTTTTTTTTTTTTACTTCTGATCCAAGTTTCCCCAAGTAATTAAGTTTGGAACACTGTATCCCTTATGAGTTTCCATCAAGCCCAAATGAAGATTCTACATCAAAGTTTTCCTCAAAATGCTCTACACTCATTAAAGATTATTATTCAATGCTAACTGATAAATGCCTTAGAAAAACATTCCGCAGCTGTTTTCTTTACATGTGTATGTTACAGTCTTTACTCTTACCAATTAAGTTACAGTCTTTACCCTACCAATGTGAGGTCTCATTACAAAAATCCCAGGAAGTGTATTTATCAACCAAGTCTTCCCTTTGAAGGAAAGGTATCACCTCTACAGCCACCATGGGATATGCACTGCAAGAACACTGAAGCTTTTATGAAAATAAAATGAAGTCTGAAGGGAAATCCTACCATGACTTTCAATTTACAAAGTAACAGCTTGAGAAGGGCTTGGACATTTTCTGCAATACAGCTATTTGCCATTATCTCTTACTACTGTCAAACCAATCATTCCAAGAATATGAATATCTAGATCTTTATTGCTTTCTAAATTAATATCAACTTGATTATTCAACACAAATTATTAGCTCCTGTAAAACTTCCATGAAATTACAAGCTGATGTTCAGCTAGTTAGAGCTCACACCAGAGCGTATAAACTGCTTTTCTTTCATCATAGCAGTTTTATTATTCACATTCAAGTAAAAGGTTTTACTAGAGCACACAAAGTTCTGGTATCCAACACAGAGAATTACAGAAAACATCAGATTGACACAACATTCTTACTTTTAGCAGTTCAAAATAATGAAGACAGTGGTAAACAGGGGCAAGGAGCAGTCGGGGTAGAACATACTGAACAGCTTCTTTAAAGCCTTCACCTATTGACTAGAAACAAAATAAGTTTCAGTCTTAAAACAATAAATGTATTGAAGCAGCAATATAATGTCATTAAAATAGCAATATCAATAATATGGCTTACTTAAAAGAAAGTTACCTGTAAATAAAATGCTGCTCCTGGCTTTGATAATTGACTTAGAAAATGATCATGAAAACCAGGTCGCAAAATATCTTGTGCATACGATTCATATGGATCAAATGCTAGTTCCTAAGAAGAAACACAGAATAATTTTACAAAACCGATTTAATAGCTAAACTTCATATTTCTTAAAGAAAATAAATACGCTACATAGCAGAGACCTTTCTGCATACTTTTTCTAAAACACCTACAGAGAAGAATCAGTACTTTTACATGCACAGACTCATGGAGTAATTCAGTCTGGAAGAGATCTTTGGAGGTCAACTGGTCCAATTGCTTGTTAAAAGCAGGGCCCACCTCAGGGCCTCATCCAGTTAAGTTCTGAGTACTTCCAAGAACAGAGGCACCAAAACCTCTCTGGGCAGTCTGTTCCAATATTCAGCTGTTCTCGTTGCAGATTTTCCACCCCCCCCAGTATCTAACCAGGATTACCCTTTCTACCATTCACACACTCTCTCTCATCTCACTTCACAGTTCTCTACTGTGAGAACCCCCAATAAAAGCCTGCCTCAGTCTTCTCTACACCTTCCCTTCAGGTAACTGAAGACAGCAATAAGACCTCTTTCCTCAGACTTCTCTTTTTAAGACTGAAGAGCCCCAGCACTCTTAACACTCTTAGTACATCATGGGCCTCAACTCCTTAATCATCATGGCAACCCTCATTTATAAGTATATTTTGTACTAGGAAGACCACAACCAGACACAGTATGCCAGATGTGGTCTCAGGTGCTACAAAGAAATGATCCCTCAACCTGCTGGCTACACTTTTCCTAATACAACCCACTAGGCAGTTAGCCTTCACTGCTGACTCCTGAGGATCTCCAAGCCCTGTCGAGCAGTGCTGCTCCTCAGCCAGGCAGCTGGATCATTGCATGGTGTTGTTCGGTCCTAGGTGCAGAACTTCATGTTTGCCTTTACTGAACTCCATGAAGTTCCTGTAGGTCCACTTCTCCAGCCTGTCAGTTCCCTCCAAGAAGTAGCCCTGTCCTCCTGTGTGTCCCTCCACAACTTGGTATCACCTACTAACTTGATGAGGCAGACCTCCTACCACAACACTAGTACAGACCTTAAACAGTATCAGGCACAGCATCAAACCCTGAGGAACGCCACTAGCCATTGGCCACCAGATGGACTTTGTATTGCTGATGACAGTCCTTCAAGTTTGACAGTCCAGCCAGTTTCCCACCTGCTTTATAATTCAACTAGGTAGTCTACATCTCACCAAGCTGACTCTACAGATCCTACGAGAGACTGTGATGAAGTCCTTGCTTAAGGTCAGATAAGTGATATTAACTGCTCCTCCTTTTGCTCGTGGAGCCAGCCATTTCCTCTTAGAAAGCAGTCAAGTTGGCCAGGTACAGTTTGTCCTTTGGAAATCTGTGCTGGCTGTTGACAACCTCCTTCCAGTCCTTCACAGGGCCGGTTGTGAATTCCAGAAAGATTTGCTTATCTTCTCAGGGACTGATGAGAGGCTGATCAGCTTCTAGTTTCCCAGATCCTCCTCATCAGTCTTTTTGAGATGGGACATAAAACTTTATCTCCATTCACTGTAAACCTCCAAAACTCGCCACTAAATTTCAAGAATTCTAGGCAGTGGCCTTGCAATGACATTATCCAGCTGCCTCAATATCCTGTCCTGCCCCGCAGACTTGCATATATCCACCTTATATCAACAGTCCCTAAGTTAACCTATGACTTTCACCTCTCTCCCTCAATCTTTGGTAGCAGGCCTAACTGGGAAACCTAGAAGCACATCTTGCCAGTAACGACCAAGCGAAGGAGACTGAGTACCTCATTCCATTCCATATCCTCCAGCACAGGGTCTCACCCCATGAGCAAGATACCCACATTTTCTACCATTTTTTTTCGTGCTATTTTACCTATACAAGCCCTTCTTGCTTTGCTTCACATTCCTTAGCAAGTCTAACTCCAGCTGAGCTGCAGCCCTCAATACCGTTTCCAGCCGCCTACAAAATGCTTCCACATTCCTCCTGGCAAGCCAGTGTTTCTTTTTGAATCATAGAATCCTTTAGGTTGGAAAAGGCCCTTAAGATCATCAAGTCCAACCATGAACTTAACACTACCAAGTCCAAGACTAAACCTCCTAAGTGCCACATCTACACGTCTTTTAAATCCCTCCAGGGATGGTGACTCTGCCACTTCCTTGGGCAGCCTGTTCCAGTGCTTGATAACCCTTTTCAGTGAATAAATTTTTCCTTATATCCAGTCCAAACCTCCCCTGGTGCAACTTGAGGCCACTTCCTCTCATCCTACCACTTGCTACTTGGGAGAGGAGATCGATACCCACCTCACTACAACCTCCTTTCAGGTCTCCCCTCAGCCTCCTCTTCTCCAGACTAAACAATCCCAGCTCCCTCAGCCACTCCTCACAGGACTTCTCTAGACCCTTCAATAGCTTCGTCGCTCTTCGGACATGCTCCAGCACCTCAACGTTTTTCTTGTAGTGAGGGGCCTTTGTTTGGTTGAACAGGAAACTACAAACACTGCTTGTCCTTGCCTCCTGCTACACCTACCTTTTTCTTCGAGACTGGGCATGAATATTCCTCGTGCTTTGAACACACCGACTTTGAAAATAAACCAGCTCTCCTGAGCCCTTTCTATCCTCAAGGCAGACACCAACGTGTTCCTGCCTCCCAGTTCCCTGAACAAGCCAAGTCTACTCTCCCAAGGCCCAGAGTTTTCAGTCTGCTTATGTCCTGCACTTCTCTCAGGACCTTAAGCTCTACCACCTGTGTCCAAGCCTGCCATTAGCTACAATGTTGCTGCCATTTCTTCCTTGTTCATGAGAGAAAGATCAAGTACAGCACCTTTCTTCATTGGCCCATCAGCATGTACCACAAAAACCTGTCCTCAGTGCTGCCCAGTGATCTTCTGGATTACTTCAAACAGAGTAAATTGTCCACCCAGCAGATGTCAGGAAGTTTATTCTCCCAAGAGAACCAGGGCCTATGACAAGAAGATGACTCCTGCTTGTTTAGAGAAGGTTTTGGCCATTTGTCGATGGGCAGTCTTTGCAGGAGAAGCTTGACTACAACACACCCTTTCATGGCCTCCTCCTCTGATCCTGATCCTTAAGCATTCAACCAGCTCATCACTCATTCTGTAACAGAGCTCCATGTGTTTGAGCTGATTTTCTGTTAAGCTTCCTGGCCTCATCTTCCCCACCTGTCCTTCTTGAGTGCCCGTATTTGTTCATACAGCCCTCCATCATGCAACCCTTCCTACCATGTTGCTAATTCCAGTCACACTACAGCTCTGTATCTGTGCACAGACACCCAGATCCTCCTATGGATATGAGCAAATACATCCTTGGGAAGCAGACACTTCAGATGACCCTTTGTTCATCCCACCTTCTCAGGAGGAAGGTGCAAGAGCCTTTGTTGTCATGCTTTCCGTTATGCACGTCCTCTTCTCCTCTCAATTCTTCAATCTGCCAGCTTTGGTCTCCATCCACGAATGAGCCTAGTTCAAAAGCCTCCCTGACTAGCTTAGCAAATCTGTTAGCAGAGAAGCCCTTGTTCCACTTTGTCTTTCCACAGCAATCCTGATCTACAGCTGATTTACAGGATACTTACATTTCTGCTAAAGTCTAGTCACAGGTGGTGGTGTGTTTGTTTTGGTTTATTTTCCCCTTGTGCTCTCTAAAGTTTAAACAGCCCTATAAAAACTGAGATTTAGAGGCTAAAAAGGTAAAAACATTCTCAAAAATGGGCAGTCTATTCATCATGGTGGGACTGGAAGAAGAGATCTCAACCTAAACAAAGGCAGCGAGAACAGAGATGCACTTAGCATTTTAAGTTCAAGTAATTAAAATACATACGAATAGCAAAAAAAACCCCAAGTATTTTCTTACCTCTGCCATGTCTTCAAAACAGCTGCCTACTAGCGGATGAGGACTACCCTCATCTGTCATTTCAACAGTGTCTTCTATATGACCTAATAATTTCACACTAAGTTCATGAATGTCTGATATACGACTAAATATATTTTCCACATCCTGCAAAAGGCAACAGAACACGACAAAAATCAACAGGAAATTGGGCACAATTTCTAAGAGGAAGAATGTTATGTGCAAAGATACTCTGTTATGATATGAAAATCAAGTACTTCCTTAAATAGAACAAGATTTCATAATTTATTTTATTGCATACTTTCTGTATAATGTATCTAAGATCATGGAATTTATTTTTAAAATATCGACTATGTATATATGCATAAATATATAAAAACCTACAATGATTCAAACATGGCAAAGAACAATCGTGAAAAATATTAAATTACAGGCCTGCAAGTGACTATAGTAAACTGGGTGGTCTCTTCAACATTTCTACAAAAGCAGTACTTCCCCACAAGCGCTCCTTTACTATTTCCATTTCAGAAGAAGACAAATGCTTCCTCTGCTATCGATATGTTAAACTGGACAATAGTAAAGTTCTAGAAGTGTCCATCTAGATGTACAGATACTATAGTAGGGGGTTTTTGTATTTGTGGTTTGTACAATACTTACATGAGATGAAAATAGTTTGGAGTTGGAGGCATATGGCTCTCTAAAAACTCTGATAATGAGATTTAATTCCCTTATATATTGTCGAACCTCTGCCATAAATGACTTCACTAGGTCATAATAGGTTTGCTCCCCTGAGGTGGAGGGTTCCTCATCGGATAAAGTTAGTGCACTTAAATCTTCTACATCTTGATGGAACATATCCATTAACACCTACGTAGCAAAGAAGGGGAAATCCACAAAGTGAGAACAACTTCTTTTCAAGATCTATGAGTAAGTTACCAGGAAATCTATTATTCCCATGAAATCAGACTGATTGTTAAATCTTAACAAGAATACAGCATAAGATGTATTTCAACATACAAGATGACTTTGTCCTGGGATAGAGGGATGAGATAGTATTTATAAATAAATCTGCTGCCCACAGCTACACCCCTTCCAGGAAGTCATGAAGTATATCAAACAATACATATGAACTTCAAAATAAATGAGAACTGAAGTGTTGCTTGCCAGCCTCCCTTCCGAACCGATGGAGGTGAAGCCATGGCAACCTTAGCCCTGTTACTGCAGAGACCGATATGACTGTGGCAGTCACTGAAAAGACTGAGGAAAAGACCGCAGGATCAAAGCTGTAAATAATTCTCCGAGAACCACACAAGGGAAGGCTAACACATTAAACACGGACTGGAGTTTTTTAAATTGCAGAAAACAGAACAAAGAAGTGTTTTTAAAAATAATTCTAAAATTGGAGATCAAGAATTAAACCTCTGAACAAGCCATCACAAACATGACGTTTATCTTGGTATTTACAGTAGAAGTTTTCTTTCTTTAAAGCGTGTTACGGGCACTTCTCCAGAAGACATTTCAGTTAACCGAGCTGTTGACTACTGATATTAGACAAATGAACTATTCTGCAAGAGAATACTTGGGCATCTATAAGTTCAAGAGACAGTCTGGGAGGTTCATCAGACTTTACTGACAGAAACATACCTAGGGAGATCAGTCAGTCTTTATCCAGGTCTCGTCCTAACACTCCTCAAAAATAAACAGGTCTAGTGAGGAGTGAAGTGGGCACACAGCTGATTCTTTCTTCTATTGAGTCAAAGATCCCTGCTACACACCCTAGTATGCTTCTCTGAAAGCGTAACAACGGAGATTTTGCATTACAACTGACTTCTTCTGAAACTCTAAGAACAGAAGGTGATTCATCTTTCAAAGACAAGGTACATGGAACTCAGGTTATAAGGAGGATCCTAACTAATTCTGGGAAATGGAACATTATCGGGTCACTACTGCAGGAAATTACATGGAATAAAGCAGGTATTCGAGGAGGCCCCGACATTTGTAACTTTACTTCACAGACGCAGTTGCAACACATACTTGAGCTAGAAGATTCCAGGCTGTATTCACAAGGTCCATATCTCACTATGATGAAATCCACAGAAACACATTACAGTAACTATACCTCAGATATTGAATTTAGAGCAATCATAAGGACATAGTAGAAGAAAAACAGTCTGCATTTTAATGGAGTTTGTTTTTTGCAGACAAGGCAAAATTTTCCATGTGGACGGACGGCACAAAAGCAAGTGTGAAAGAGCTCGATTAAAAAACAGCACACAGGGCCAAGAAACTGTTACGATTGTTTTGTTTCAAAAAATAAAAACAAGCAGAGCACATGTGCTGGGTATGAACATGATAGAGTATGAAGTTTCTCACTGCAACTGTAAACACCTTGGGAGCGCCTTTCAACAGCTTGTTCCGCCGAGACAGTAATGCAACAGGCCTCCTTAAGAGCCTTTCAAAAGTTTATTCTGTGTACATATCAAAGAGTTCCTCCAATGTAACATAATGGAAGTTCCTAAATCAACTTCATCATGGCTCTTCTGCTCACCACCTTTCCTAGGATAGAAAGAAGCATGCAGCAACAGCACTTGTTCCTGTTATTATCCTATCACAAATATTCAAACCCTGCCCTAATGACCCAGGCAGATATGCCCAAAAGCAAGAGTGACCAAGACTACTGTCCTGACTGAGAAGTACTTGACTCTTCAAGACCTCACTAGATATCTTAACAGAGAGTAAAGAAAGGTGAAGAAAGTAGGGT
>NW_010133580.1:0-13187 GCF_000699245.1 Pterocles gutturalis | reverse complement strand
GCAGGAATGAGACAAAGGCGTTCATTTAAACACAGAGGTGATGCCAACCAAAGACATTAACATAGACGAAGACAAAATACTGAAAAGAGATGATAAATCTGAAACCCCCTAGACTTCAGCAAGATCAGAGATTCTTAAGTCCCATCACTTAAAGGATTAAATTCAAGCTTTGTTTTTTAAGCAATGGAAAACTTGAGTTACTGATGAGGTGGCCACAGAAGCTAGAGCGCAAAGGCATCTGAAAGACAGACAGGTGACCTTGCTGTATCACTGCTGGAAAGAGAGATGATTCCTCTCTAACCCTAATGAATCTTCTAAACACACAAGAGAGACTACCTGCAGATAAAAATATTGACTGCTAAGAAGGATTAGGCTGAGATGCTAATATAGGTGGGTTTTTTGTTTTAAAATGCTGGACCATTGAAACGCTACTTTTTTATATGCATCAGAGTCTTACTTATTTTGGGAGAAACCCAAGGTTAATTTCAGTCTTCTTTTTTCAAGCTACAAAATCAGGCTCCACTATTACAGCTAATGAATATTAAATTTTTAAGCTAGTGCTGCATTGCTGAGATTAGACGAGTGATATCAAAAGGAAGAGAGACAACAATTAATAAGCACAAGCAACAGCTCTGTAAGATCTATTAGCTTTTTGGTAGCTTTGCTCTATTTACAGGAACCATATTTTATGGCAGTAATTTCCTCTTTCAAAGGTATAATGCTCCATGTACTCCATAAGGAACAGTCATCATCCTCTCAAAACTTAACTAAAACTTCACGTTAACATGAGAAACAAGAGTTAGGCTTACCTTATCAGCACACATTGCCACTTTAATATCTTGTTTTGTAATCTCATAATGTCTTATATTCCTCACATAATTCCCAACCAATTTTAAGATGTCTGCAGAAATGTATTCTAATACTGCCACTATGTAAACAGACACTTGGTGGTCAATTTTGTAGCCTAGAACTTCCTGGGGGGGGGGAGGGGCGGGGAAAAAAAAAAAAAAGTGTTCCACTGTTAGTCAATGAAACACACAGCATGGTTATAACTAAAAGCAGTAAGTTTAAGACCCTGCTCAATGAACATCCACCACATACCCACAGCCTATTTTAGTCACAGAAATATAGTAGTCTGTATGCCTAGAGAAGAAACAGTGTCACTGTAGATGCTGCTCTATTAACTGGAAGTGACAACAACCAATGACTGACCCAAAAACCACACTTAAACATTTAGGGCTATTTCCAGAAGTTTCTTGAGTGTTTTCTTAGTCATGCAAAATGATACAAGAACAATCAGATTTAGAGCAAATGAGTTCTTGGCTTTGTTTGGCCAATAGAGAATGAACTCATTTTTTAAGTGAAAAAGAAATACATGCAACTAACTAAACTGTAATACTTAAAAGAAAACTATGTAACAAATACAGATACTCTTACTCCTTTTTGTTTACATTTCAGGCAGCATATTAACATTATATGAAGCAAAAGTGTCAACTTCTAATTGCATTCTAAAAGCAAGATTACATCACTGCTTACCTTTAATAAGGGATGGATTTTTTCTACTGGGAGAGACAATGGATTTCTTCGTTTCCTCTTCTCAATAGCAGACTGGGCATCAGCTATTGCCCACTTATCAATAGGATGGGGAAAACTTTTTTGAACACGATCCTTAAAAAGAACCAAACAGGACTAAAGGGTAAATGCACAATCTGAAAGCGTTTAGCAATATTACTATATTATCAAATTGGTTTCCATTACTTAACAAAGGAATGTTTACTAATGCTCCTATTTCAACTATAAAAACTTGTACAACATGAGTAAATTTCATCACTTTGGTACATGGTGCTCACTCCATTCATAAGACTGGATCAGAATACCATTATCATAAAATAATCTAGTGCTCAAAAATTGAGAAATGCCACAATTAAGCTGCCATTGCATGTACAATTTGCTCCCCTTGTGCACATGCCTGGTAATTCAGCATTTAAATACATGAGCACACTTCATCCTAGTACTTTTTTCTCTGCGTAGAATGGTCACTGAGCGAGATGATACAAGCCTTCTGTTTCACCTTTACTCATCAGGACATGGTCGAGATTGTAAACATACAAACTGCTCTGATGATGGAAATGAACGTAACAGGAAAACATGTAGGCACCACTGGACATTCTATTTCAAAACAGTTTCACAGCTTACAGTTGGACCATACATGCCCCAGTTTATTTACCGCTTCCAGAGTCAGGGTGCCTGAGGATGCCTACGCTCCCCCACACACTGCAGAACTCTCCTGCTGGAACTCACACACAGGTCTCTGGAAGTTCAAAAGCTTCACCATTTTTGGTAGCTGTGGTGTTTAGGGATGTCACAAAACCAATTTCTCAGATAACTTTTTTTTTTTTTCAGACCACAGTTCCCACTGTTTCAGCTCCAAGCACTCGGTGACCGCTTACGTAAATATGACCCCAGTTTGAGCAACCATGAAATGAGGAAGATGAAGTTAATGACCACTTGGAAAGAGCTGGCACAGGACAAGGTACACAAACAAAAACTTCCTAACAAAAAACTGGGACAGAACACAATTCTATAAAGGTGGCACCCAACTTTCTGAAGTACAGGCTTTTCTTTTTCTCCCCTCATCATAACACTTCTGCAAAAGGAAAGCAGAAGTCTTACCAAAACCAAGTCTCATTCATTAGCTAATAACCAATTCACTCCCCTAACACACTCCAGGCTGCTGATGGAACAATTAGGGTGCCCCGGGGAAAAAAATAAATGTGTGTAACCATATAATTAAAGACAGTGCTATTATGCATAAACACAAAGGGGGTAAACTGAGGTTGCTTGATCATCTCACATATCTCATCCTGATTTAACAGCCATAAGGCGTGTAATGCAACACTGTGTGTCAAGTTTGTTGTTCACATTGTTTAAAACACAGCATTAAACAATCGTCTTCCCCAAATCTCTTGTCTCTTGAGCTGCCAGACTAGAATGATGTTGCAAAACAGGCCAGCTATTAAAGGGGACACTGGAACACTATCAGAGGTGTCAGTGTTCAAAAGAGAAGAGGAAAGATGAAATTCATGAGTCTTGAGCCCAGACACAGTTTTGGGGGCTTTTTTTGTTGTTATTGTTGTTTTTGGGGTTTTTTTTTTTTGGAGGGGGGTTGGGGGGGGGGGGGGGGTGCAGTTTGCCACTAGTCCACTTTCTTCAGAACACTTCAGCTGGGGCAGAGTTAACTTTCTCCACAGTAGATAATAAGAGGTTACGCTTTGTATTTGTGCTGAGAAGGCCACTGATAATGTACTGATGGTTTATAGCTGTTCCCAGGACAGGCAAGGACTTTTCAGTTTCTCAGGCTTTGCCAGTGTCTGCAGGTGCACAAGAAGCTAGGAAAGAGCACAGCCCCAATTAGGATTTGACCTCAGGTTTAGGATGGAGACGCAAATTGGCTAACGGTAGATTCCATATCATGCATGTCACGCCCCGTATAGAGATGAGGAGCTGTCTGGAAGTTTTTTCTCTCCCTCTGTCCTTGGACTCTCCCTCCTTGGACTCTTGGGCTCTTATCTTTTCTGGGATTGCAGTTTTGGGAATCTCTCTGCTCCAGGATCATTAGCTAGGAACAGGCTTAGCCTTTGGCATTGGGTAGTGATCAGTTTCACTGTGTGTCACTTATTTGTATATTTGTATCTATTACTATTATTATAACTATTATTTCCAGTGTTATTGCAGTTTAGTCATTAAATTGTTCTTATCCCAATCCACGAGCCTGTTTTCCCTTTATTCCTTTAGTCCTCTCCCCCACGCCTGGTAGGGATGGTGGTGAGCGAGCGGCTGTGTGGTGTTTGCCACTAGCTGGGTTTAAACCATGATATTGAGAAAGTTGCACCTTGTTTTGTTACCTAACCCAGCACAGGCACAGCCCCCAAGTACTGGAACCAACTGCGCAGGGAGTTGGTAGTTTGGCTCCAAAGTTTTCAAATCATGGTTAAGCACAAAGGGCTACCGAGATATACAGGGGCTTAGAAGCTTAACTCATTTGGCTTAACTAATTTGTTTCTCAGCTGGAGAAACTCAGATCAAGCCCTCTTCTCAAACATCAAACTGCTTTTCTAAGCAACAGAGACTGTAGATCTTTGAAAAGGCAACTGTGTATCAGTGTAAATCACCATATTGAGAAAGGAGCACAGAGCCTTGCATGCAACATCAGTGGGGAAAAAAGGTCTTTTGAAAAGAACCAGTCAGCTTTATGTATGTAAGTTACACTCACCATCTATTACACAGCAATACAGTTCAGAGATAGTTTTACAGTACATTGAACAAGAAATTCAACTGACAGGAAAATCAGCTATTAGGTAAATCAGCAGGCTTTATGCAGATGGTTCTCCTACATAAAGATATATAATTACTGCATTTCTTTTTACACAGTGAAATAATTAATATATTAACTTTTCATGTAACAGTTCAAATTATTACAGATTTGTAGTAATTATTCTCTATACCTCTACGTCCAGAAAACTTCTTGGTTGGGCTTGACACAACATATTTAACAACTGGAGAATTAACTCCTCCACATATTGTAACGCATCTTCAGTAGAGGAAAGCTTAGGATGGACTTGCACTTGAACCTATATGAAATAGAAGAATTCAAGCTTTGAGTTTTGCTCTTCCCCAAATGACATGCTTCACTTGAAGAAAAAGATGACAAAAGAATGAGCCAAACAGATCAGAAAAATCCAACTCAAAACATAGGTCTATTAAGGCACACCAGACAAACACGAGTGAAACTCTCATTTACACCTGATATAAATACAAATCTCAAATGTTACACGTACTCAGATCACTGTGACATTTAATAGAAAGAAAACAGCTCATGAATAACAGTGCTTAGCAGCGCAACTAGGAAAACTGTTAAAAACCCTGCATACACTTATCCTTCTCCTCCAGCTCTTAAGCCCCTCTTTGTCCAAGACATTTTAGACATGGGATTTTCTCCCTTTTACAACTCATTGTTCACCGCTCAAACCATAATAATGAAATACAGAACTTTTTTCACAAAGAGAGCACTACAGAAATAACGATCATTTCAGCAGTGTTTTGCCTTCGAATTATTTAATGCATTCTCAACTAGCTCTCACTAAAATATGATTAGCTTAGAAGTTTGTCTCCATACTGATTTTTTAAAAAGATATCAGCCTCTAGAGTAAAAAAAAAAACTTCAAAAAAGGTCAGTGTTGTCTGGGCACTAAGTGGCAGTTCACAGGTTTTGAAAGCTTGGTCCCCATACATTTACTTGCATGTCATAAGCGCCTGTAAATTTTCACTGAGGCACAATCCTCCTTGCTCCTCCCATCACTTTTGCAAACAGTCATTTGACTTCTGAAACAAGTCTCCAGTAGAGCTTTCCGTTGTACTTCTCTAGTCCACAAAATTGCAGTTTTAACCAGTTTAAATTTTAGGTACACAAAGCCCTCTGCTTCAGATCTTATGCAGGCAGTTTAATCTCAATCCCACACTGATGGCAAATATTATGCCAGAGCCAGGTGACTACTAACTTTCACAAAGCGTCTTTCAAGACCCAAGTTCATCACTTTACCATTCCACTGCACACAACTCAAAATGCTTCAAGTTCTCAATCACTAACACAAGAGGTTCACCACCTTAAACCAAAATCCAACAATCTGTCTCATCCAAATATTAAACCCATGTCTATATTCAAATAATAGTGCCATAATTACTTAATTTCACACCTGAGTTTTCATTCCTGTTTGCAGTTACAGCAAAAAATTAAATGTTATGACGTTCAAACATACAACTGCCTCAAACAGAAATCTACTTGCCTGCTAAGGCACTCATTAGTCTGAAAACTTCATGTCTGGGCATAGTCCTGGTGCTCATTTAACTGCCGTTGAGATTTTAATATGCTAGCTCATACATTTAGTTGCTTGCAGATTGCATACCCTTACGCAGCAGGTCTTAAAGAACACCCCCAGAAGTTATTGCTTTTTTAACTTAAAAGCACTCTGGCAAAAATAGAACAGGTGAACTTCTCTCCATTTGACTAGCTAACACAAGCATTTTGATTATGCCTACAGTTTCATTTTTCCTAAGAACTTCACTGTGCACAGCTACAGAGCATGTTTCTGGAGCTACCCGAAGAACAGCACGCCCAGCAGTCCCAAGCATTATTTACAATTCATACACCAACATGTGAAATACTGTACCAGCTTGGAACATCTTAACATCAGAATTACAGACTGGCGTAAGTATTCTCTTAAAGATCAGAGCTGATCTGAGTTGCCTGGAAGATGCTGCCTCTAATGTTGGTTTTTGTTTTGAAGCAGAACTGAACAAATGTGTATTACATTCTCCCCACAGTACACTCTAGCACTTTGTATTTTGAGAAGCGTTAAATTGGCAAGTGAATCCAACAGTAAAAATACAGAGCGTGATAAACCAGAGTGATGAAGAGCTGCTCTATTTTCTCCTTTGCTTAGAAAACAGACTGTAGACTTAAATAGCCTCATCACAGCTGTTTCAGTCTGTTACAGAGTCTATAGGAATAAGAACAAACACACACCACATCAGGCCATGACCTGAAACATTATCCACAGTCAGACGAAACAGAGTCAACGATGAGAACCTACTCCTAGTTTGGGAGATAAGAGTTCCAAACATTTTTCCTAAGTATTTATGTTTGGGGGGTAATTACATCATTCTTCTCAAAGGCCATCGTCTTCTGGCACTATCAAGCTCTACTTTAGTAGTAGATGAACCTTGTCAGAGGAAAACACCATGAGGTGCCATCGGCTTGCCAGTGTAGTTTCTCTGTATTAGGCAGGCAGTAAAAAAAGCTTCATTGCTACTTAAGTGAGATTTAATACCATTTACAGTTCAAAGTCATACAAGCGAAAGCAAGAAAACAACTAGACTAACACGGAAAACGACACAATAGCTTGGTGTACAATTATAATAGAAATGTGCAATTTTAGTATCTGCACTATTACAGTACCTAAAGGCTCAGACCAAGAATGAGAGTCTTATTTGAGGGTACTCGAAGCAAGTCCCAAAAGTCCATTATCTAAGATATGATGCAAGACTGGGTAAGAGACAAGATTCAGTAAGAGAAGAGAAGAAATGAGAACATCTGTTAACATACACCACCACACGACCAGTTTCAAAAAACACAACCAAGTCACCAGGGGGTTTCCATCTTTCTCATAAAGTCAGCTCAGATTTTAAATTAAAAAAAACCTGGGCCATTCTGCCTCAACAGCCTTGAAAAGGAGTATGACTTGAATGCCACCTGATCCTTCCCAGTCCTATGTTAGGAATACACCTGATAAAAACACACTTACTTCTCAAGTGGAGTGATGTTTTGTTAAAATTCTTACTCAAACATTTAACCTCTCCCATAAATAATGACAGAAGCCATCCCTTCCTTCCTACACACACCCCCCCAAAACATCTATCTTAATATAAGAGAAATTACTAAAAGAGCAGCTCAAGATCTTTTTACAAAAGCTTCAGTTCTTTGAAATACCCCAACACATTCTAATGGACAAATGCAATCTACATCAGCTACAAATCCCTGCCTCCACAGCTCTGTTTTCAATCAACTCATCTGATCACTTTTTTGATGTTCAGTTGTCTTAATCTTTAATTCTCAGCAATGAAATGACCAGGATTCTCTTTATTTAAAGATAAGCAGAGCCAGCATTTCCTGAACAGCTTTTCATACTCTATTAAGAACATGAGAGACAAGCAGTGTCCGCTTAAGAAAATTCGTAGCTCTTCAGGAAAATCCTATGATATGGCTTTTTTTGCCTTTTTTCCCCCCCCTTCCCTTAAAATCAACACAAACAAGGACTTTTCTATCAGGAATGGCAACAGCTTAAAAATTAAGCAACCACAAATTTAAACTACCAGAAAAAGTCAATGAAACCAACTAAAAAAAAAATGTGCTTAATGAATATAAAGATAAATATATCTGATCTTACTTTACAACCCTTAGCAACTTATTTTATATAAAGCTTTCTCAAATTATTCCTTTCCAACTCTACATAATAAACTCCAGCAAGCCTCAGGGGAAGCAGTAGGGACTTAGACCAAAGCCAGCAACAAGCTTCCATTGAAGGACTGCAGATGGAACAGCTTCATCTTACACAAAGGCTTGGTCTCCAACTGGCCCAACGCACCAACTCTTACTCTGGTCACAAGATGACCCCAAACCCAAGTCTAGGTTGACACACAGCAGTTCATTCTGCACTAGAAGGAGGTGTTTGGTACTGGGTAAGAAAGGAGATTCACTGTGCAAGTCAGTCTGATTGATAGTAAACCACACTTCCTTAGAGAGAGTTTCCAGCTACCTCTCCCACACACAGCCATGAGGAAAAGCCGAATTTATTTTGATCATAAAGCTGAAAAATTTCAGCTTACGATGAAAAAACCTCCCAAAAGACTTCTCCAAGCAACTTCACGTGTTACACAAGAACACCGGTGTAATGCTCCCAAATCACCATTAACAATCAACGCAATCGAGCTTGTGGCTCCTGGTTGCTCTGCTAAATACAGAACATACCAGAGAAGCCCTGCATGTGAAAGACTGCGGAGAACAATGCTGAACTGAGCCCCATCAGAAGCTCCAGGAAAGCACATAACATAAGGAAATAATTCTAAAGCTACGTAACAAACAAATAAAAACAAAGCATCTACTGTCGATTAGAGATTTTATTTTTTTTCATACAGACCACTCATCTACTGGGATTCCAGCTAGAAGTCACCGTACGAATGAAAACCCTGCTAAAGAACAACTGCACTCCCCTGCTGAGTACAGGTACTGCTGTTCTGACAGTCTTCCGTGGTGGCAGCTGAAGTGCTTCCAAAGAAAGTGTCTAAAGGAAAAAACCCATCATATTTACCACAGCATTTTGGTAACAAAATAGAAGCAGCTGTAATGAGACAACAGGTCAAGCTGTTTTCCAAAGCACTATCAGAGAGGATGAAAGTTTACTGATTAGAAGCATTTTGCTAAACCTTTTCTAAACCTTTGCAGACACAATTTATTCAACAAATTATTAGAAATCAATCGGCCACAGAGCAGGTTTTTGGGGGGGGGGGGGGGGGGGGCGCTGGGGAGAGGGAGGAATTTTCTTCACTTCAGTAACTTCGAAAATCTTCACTAATGTTGTAACCCTTATTTTTACTCAACATATCTCTGGTTAAACTTCCCTCAATGACTACAAAACTACTGAAAAGCAACTGCTTACCACTAGAACACTCCAGGATGAAATATTTTTTGTACAGCTTGCATGGATGACTGTTCTCATCGTGCAAGCACTCCATAGAAAGGTTTTTTTCTTCTATTCCTGTACATCTCTGCTGATATTTTGCAACCCTGCTCATGCTTTGTTACCTTGACCAATTAAAAATCCAGTAAACTAAACCAAATACAAGTGTCTTAGATCTACACTTCAGCAACAATTCACTGAGGCCAGGAGACACAGATTTTTGCTAACACTCCTCTTGATGTATCAAGGTAGCAGTATTACACCACACCAATGAGCATGTGAAAAAACATATAGTAAAGACTTGAACTGTAGAAGGATCTTAACTTTATCCTCCATAGCCATCAGAAGAACAGAGAACCCAAAGTGATCAGAAATTAAGGATGTTGAACCAGTGCCAAGAATAACAAGGGCCATTCTGAGTAGCAAGTGGCAACTGGACTGTCACCAATTTGAAGAACTAGGTAATTAAAAGACAGTTAGAAATATCTATATCAGCCACAGCTTCTTAAGCACCCTGTAGTCACTGAAGCAGCTTTTCTCATCTCTTTTGTTCCATGAAAAGTACAGAGGACTGACTATATGACACATGTAGTACCTGGAAGCACGCTGTCTGGAACAGTTTCTTCAACTGAGGAAGCAAACCCTCCTCAGCTGTCAAGCCACACCAGTTCAATCATTTTGACTGCAACAAATTTCAACAGCACCCCTTGTTAATTGATCAAGTGATTCAAAACAACTTGAGGTAGGCAAACAGCAGAGTATCTGTACGGTGAGAAAGTTCCTTTTTCGCAGTCACTGAATTGCTGAAGGTATCAAACAGCAAGGATGCCATGCTTTCTACTGCAAAAACCAACATATCAGGGAAGAAGCAAGTCATAGGCATGCAGAAAAATTCTGACTGCATATTACAAGCAAGATGAAGCCACAAGGAAAGACGTTTAGGAAAAACTATCCAAAACGTTATGACCAGAATAATGTGTACTAATTCACTATCAAAGAAACACCAGTGTTGGAAGAGGCATCACTTTGCAGGTGTCCCTTCTGAGTCCATTTTCCAAAGTATATGAAAAGCCATGTATCTCCAGCTCCAGCCACCCAAGAGCTCTGGTGTTTCATGTGTCTTGAATCCTCCATCTTCAGCCCCAGCATCTCACCTTCTGTCCATCTCTGCAACTACAATTTCATATACCAGCTGTTATTTTTACTTCCTTTTCTTGTACCTCATCATCACAATTACTGTCTTTCATCAGCAGCCAAGGATGTCTGCAACACTCCTCTTTTGCTGCTTCAAAATAACAGTGACCAGGCAGAGAAGCATCTCAGAACACATCATTCTCTTCCTATTAGAGTGGACAGGAATCTATCTTGACAGCATCTGAAGAAGAATCAGGGAAAAAAGGGATTATATTATGACCTGAATGGTACAAGAGCTGCTTTCTGCAAATGCAGCTGTTCAATACAAATACAGTTCTACTGTTAAGGTTCATGTCTAATGACATACAAGGCATGGTCTCCTAAGAATTTGCCAATGTAGGAAGAGATTTATTCTTACTACATATTCTTGGTGTTGTTGCTTGATTTAAAAAAAAAAAAAAAAGAAACAATCAAAATAACTCCTTGGGAAAAATAAAGCTATTTGCAATGATTCAACACTACCTATTTTTTAAGAAAGCAATTCCGAGGCTGTAGTTTGAGTTCTGCATTACAAGCCAACTCACAGTTACAAAAGGGCAATGGCATTTTAATGATTTGGTCCCCATGTGGCAGCTTTCCCCAATAGCTGCAAACACTCCATCCTGGTGTGTTTCAACAAGGTGAAATTAACTGCCGCTCTCCTCATTGGAGATATTAATTCAACACAGGTCTTCCCAAACGATTAAGTCTTACTTCCAGCTATGCAGGAAATCATCACAATCCTGTTTGTGCATCTACCTGGTTTCAAGGTGGAGTTCAGAAAGCAGCTTGCTGTCACTACCTGAGAATGAGTGTCAGCATCTGGTTAGCTAACGGCAGAAATGAAGGAAAGGTTCTCCTCTAGTAACGACAGGATGTACGTGAGTTTCAGATAATCTGACTCCTACTGAGATAACATGCTCTGGCAATTTAGCAGACAAAGCCACAATGCACTAGTTTCCCTCCAGGACAGTTCTGCCCTTTGACTTCTCTGGCATACGCTGCCACATTTTCTACTTTACCAGTCCCCCATGCTGGCCTCCATGTACAGCTCAGGTCTTTAGCAGAGCATGGGGTCAGTGTCTCAAGCCCACTGGGTGCAAAGCTACAGTATCACACCCAGCTTATGAACAACGACAGATGGTTGCCAAAGCAAGTACGTTGCAATGTTCATGGCTTTACCTGCCACCTACGACAGGTTCGTTACTTTACGGGGCCTTTATCAGGGCTGAACACCTGAGCCAACACTACTTGTACCTATATAAGTTAGTCAACTTCCACTAAAGAAGAAGCCATGAAGATAATAATTCAGTATTTTCCTCTGCCATTTAGTTTTCCTGTGACTCCTGTACTCCTGTAACAAGTGCTTGTCTGTTCAGTAAAGCGGGTTACAATATGGACATACTCTTCATTTCCACCTTTACAGGGACAGTAATAGTAAGCAGCAGACTATACTCCTGGAGCCCAGTAGGCAACAGCCTGAGAGAAGATAAGAAACAGGTGGTGACACCATCAAGAACTGAGGTTAAAAGAGTTAGCATCTGCCAGAGAGTTGCAAGTTTGAGTGTGAAGCCTTCAGAACTAACTACCTCACTCCTGCCACCTTTCTACCCACAATAAGAAACAGAGAACAGCACAACAAAACCAAGACAACTGTACCTTGCAGGGCCAATTTGTCATCCTTGGTAGCTTGTCATCATTGGCCTTCTCTGTTGACTTTAGACTCCAGAATTCCTTTTTCCCCTCAAGGAATTTATACAACTCTTTCAGAAAGCATCTTTAACGCAGGGTGACTCCACGAATGGCTTGTCCATTGGGAAGAAATCTTGTGCTTCAGACATAGCAAGTAATTCCAAAGTCTTAGCTCACACTTGCCTTGAATCCTCACTCTACATCCTCCAGCAGTTAGCACTGAGCCTCATTCCAAATTTGACAAACCTCTGCTATATCATGGAATAAACCATTCTCCAAAGGAACAAACTCTCGCTGGTGGTGACCTCGGGTAGTTCCAGTTTCCAAGCAGGCTCCAGTTGGATGGCTGTCCAAGTGCTTACAAGCACCACAAGAAGCAGCGAGTTGTACGGTTAGTACAGAAGTAGAGTTTCAAAGAAGTGACTACAAGTCAGGGATAAGACATTAACAGTACATGCTACAGATAAGACAAGCGAGACTTCCAAGAACTGGATGAAACTGCACAGTGTTGACGACCTCAAAGAGCATGCCCAGAAAAGCAAGGCATTACATTGCAAGAGGAAACTTGAAAGAAATACTGTACCAGTACAACTGCAACACTTGAGACTTCCAATCCACACTGGAAGATGCAATTGTTCAACTAGCCCTGGGAGCAAGTCTTACACACCGAAGTTGCAGTTAATCACTGTAACTAGACAGGCGCAGAAAGCATTGCTATGTGCAACTAAAAAGCATCAAGTTATGCAATCTGAAGCCAGTCCAAGCAACGGTGTCAGAAAGCTCTTGTTTCTTAAGCCTTCTGCTTTTGGGGCTCTGGCTGCAAAAGTGGAAGAGGAGCCCCTCACCACTTTTTCTCTCTTCCTAATAAATTCCTTCCACACCACAGGCACAAGCTTCACCATCCCGAGGAAGCAAGACTTGCTAGTTTGTCCTAATGAAGCCTTCCCACCAAAAAGGCATTTAAACTAAGAGAAGCTTCGCTAAAAGTTATTAAGCCCAAACACTAATTACCCAAGATTCTCTCAGCAG
>NW_010133579.1:0-22593 GCF_000699245.1 Pterocles gutturalis | reverse complement strand
TCTAACATTCTGTGATTCTGTGAAAAGCTGGGCAGGAACCAACCAAAGACAGGTTCTGTGGGTTGTCAGTCTGGAAGGGACTAAGCCCGCTGTGATGCCTAGATAGGGCACAACATAACCACCATGAAATGGTGTTAAATTAGAATGTCTGAATTTCCACATCAACCCTCCTACATGTTTTGAGATGGTAGCTCATCTACAGAAAAATTTCATTAATGTTATTTTGGAAGCTTAGTCATTTATCCCAGGTATTACTTTAAAAAAAAAAAATAAAAACCGAAGCATAGTGTTGGCTGGTTATACAGTTCACACTGCTATAAGAAAGCCTTTTCATAGGGGCAGTGTTTGTATGCATCTTTGTTTCACCAGAAACTTCAAAGGACTTAATTTTCAGAACATGGACGCCCCCTAAAAACTAGCTTCTGAGGGGATTTAGGGAAACCAAGCACCTTAAAAAAAAAATCACTAGGTCTTCTGAAAACAGCAGTAATCAGGTAAAATGGAAAGGTAGGCAATAAATCATGATTATGTACATCCTTGACCATTTCATTTAACTCTGTTCAATAGACCATTTCCACCAGGATCATTTCCAAGAGTCAGAAGAACAAAACAATTCTGTAAGACAATTGTTTCCTTTTCCTTCTGAAAGAGTATCTTGCCACTTTAATACTACGTACAGCAAGCAGAGGTCTGCAGGGGGTGAGTCACTTTCACATTTGGTTGCCAGTAGTAGCCCAACAAATAGAGGGCAGGGAGCAGGGGGGCATATCCAAAGTATGAATTATACTCAGTCTACAGCTGAAAGCCCCTTCACACCTTGCAGTCCTTACATATTTCCCCTCCTGCCTTCCCAGTACCATTATCTTAAAATATAAGTAACCTTAACTGTTTCTCAGTATCAGCCTTTCATAGTTCCCTTATTTTGCAGTTTAGAAAAGCATCTCATGAGAAAGAGACACTAAGCACGTGCTTAAACATTTTCCTGAATTCAGACCATCAAAGGAACTAGGCTTTATAACCTTGCTTACTACATCCATCTAGCTTAGATACCTTGTAATTCTCTGTACCCACAGCCTCCTTCCAGGGACTGAACAGGGAGCCAGAACCCAGCTTGCACAACACCTAGGGGAACTTAATCACCTCCTCAACTTTGGCCCCTCTGTCCAATTCAAATAGTCTGACCTATGGGGTCAAAATCTAGTGCAAGAGGGGAGAGGGTATGGTAGGAGAGAGACAAAGCAACAACCAGAACAGAGGGTGGTTATTCTGTAAACCTCATTTCCTTCCAAAACCAGGCTAAAGAAGTATCTTGGAACAAAAGACTTGTGACAGCACATCACTTACCTACTTGTGTACAGGAATGCAGCTGGGTAGCACAGTAATTATGGACTGGAGAATTTTTTTTTTTTTAAGTGATGTGCTTACCCTGGAGCAAAAGCTTTAAAAGGACAATTTGCAAGAAGTCATTATCTCACCCAACCTCTTTCCACGTTTCCCCTTCCCCCTCTTTTTAATTTTAACCTTGATCAGAGCCTGCTCCAACAGTCGGGCTTCTCCTTTTGTTTGACACTGTAGTAAAGTTGTAGGGTTGTTTGTGAAATATGTTGCCATGGAGACTAATGTGTGCTGCCATGGAGATCATGTCAGATCCAGCGTCGCATCTTCACTGCCGACTCAAGAAAGGAGGAAGAGAAGCCGAGGAGGAGAAATTTTTCCTTGAAAAACCAAATGTTTTGAAACACTAGCAAATCTAACAAGAGAAGTGACAACATTGAGCTCACTATTATACAACCAACACTTACTAGTAATTCACACAATGCTTTCCGAGATGTCACTTCAGCGATGTTCTCAGAAACAGTGGAGTTAAGGGCTTCAAAGTGAGAAACAACATATGTGAAAAATCTAAGATTCATTTTTAGACTATCTAGCTACCAAGAAACCTTGCCCAACAATTTTTCCAAAGTCAAATAATTTCAAAAAGCACAGAAGGCAGGAGAAAACTATTAACTGCAAGAGCTGCATAAAATGCATGTGTTTTAATAAGGTAAATGAATTAAACAATGATCCACAACATACGTATATGGTCAGATTAAGACCTTCATTAAACCGACTACTAAGGAGCTGAAGTTTAATTCCAGAGAAAATAACTAAACAAAAAAATCATCTAAGCATCTCTTTAAAGTGAATGACGGGTACCGAAACCTTGCATTTACTGCCCTGTGCTTTAAAAATCTGATATTTATTTTTCCTGCATCCTTCAAACGAAAAGAAAGAGAAGTTATAACAAAAAGCCACGACTAAATTACTTTAAGGACTTATGAGGTATCTTAAATCCTCCCAGTAGCCAAATCCTAAGCATTT
Source organism: Pterocles gutturalis (assembly GCF_000699245.1). NCBI lineage: Eukaryota > Metazoa > Chordata > Aves > Pterocliformes > Pteroclidae > Pterocles > Pterocles gutturalis. The sequence goes on along the minus strand of NW_010133579.1, from coordinate 20,232 downwards.
ATGCTCCCTGAGCAAAATCTGATAGACACAAACTCTGCTTTAGCCCATTCAAATGAATTTTAAGCAGAGTGTCTCTAATCAGCATGCATAGTCTTCTTGCTTCAAAATTAAAGATATGGCTAAATCTTTGCCAGATCAGGGACAAAGTAAGTTCGATGGTTCATGAAACAACTTGAATCACTGATAATAAAAGCTCTGAATGAGGAAACATATAAATGAATGTTTAAAGACCCATCATGAAGAGCAATCCTGTCCTGTATTAACGCTAAATCTTGTCAAATAAAATATCTATTATGTTTTATGCAAGATATATTGCATCTCCTAATGACATCAATTCTCCACACTTCATGGCTCTGCACCCAGCACTGACAATCTGCAGCCTTTTATAACTCGCTGCCACAAAGATTTTTGTATTTTAAAAAGCATGTGAGTGAAGACTAATACTAGAGATTTAAAATTCAGCCAGTTAATTTTCTGTAAAAGAGGTGGAAACAAACACTAAAAATATTAAGAAACACGTCTTCTTCCTCAAACTGACAGACTTCAGAAAAAAAATAAAAAATGAAGAGCTAAACTCTTGACAAAAAATTTATAGCAGGGAAAACTTTGCAGATCCATCAGTCCAAAGGCTTTGTCAGAAAAAACCAGCACAGACATCAAGTGTCTGAAACCCATCCTGCTAGAGACCCTCCTCTGAAATCATGAGAGGTCTACACATTCTATTGTATGCAGAGGGTATTCCCATGTGCTGTTCACAAAAGTAGATATATAATGAACTCTCCTGCTCTTACAATGTTAACATGCAGGCAGAAAACATGCCTTAGATCTGATAAATCAAGGCATGAGATGTGTAACACTATTTTCAGAGTTCTGGCAAGAAATAAACTGAATAAGTCAGCTAAGCCGCACTGTATAAAATGAGGAGGACCAGCAGAAGCTTTCCGCAACCACACCTCAATAAAATAACTTTCAGTAAATAAAGTGTATTTCAGATGGGATAGCATTCAGCAAATAAAGTAGATTTTAGATGAAAGTAAATTTTAGGACTCGGATTCACCTCATTAAAAAGTCTTTAAAAAAATACAGCTTAAAAATGGATTCATATCCTTCAGTGCTCCTGCTCTCTGAAAACCGCTGGCACCAAACATCTACCTTGCCAGGGACAGGCTGAAGCCCTGCAAAACACCCATACTAAGACGACCTAATTCACTGAGATGCTACCACTTCAACTCTGTTTCTTTATCACACATCTACTTTCTCACTATAAACAGGTATCTAGAAAACACTCTGAGACTTCTTATCCATAAAGATTTTTTTCCACCACACAGCACAGGAAAAAGCAGATCACAGAACTACAGTAATTTCATTTTAACCATGTCATGAATCGAATAAAGTTTATGTTATATATCGGATCCAACTTTCTTTCTCTCATTTCATTCATTTGACTACAAATGCATGAGGCATTGGGGGAAAAAATGATATTCTGTTTATCTGCAGCAGCAGCGTTTCTTCTACTTGGGTGTAATCTAAATAATATAGAAAATATTCCAGGTAATAGTACCAAATACTCTTTTTCTAGCTGGCAGCTGCTGCACAGATCACAGGACCAGCTGACACACTGTGCACCTGGACAGTTTATTAACTTTCTGGATCTTGCAAAGGTTCCTGGGGGGAGAATTAAAAAAAAAATAAAAATCTATTTTTTTATTCCCTTGACATTGAATTTGCACAATCATGGTATTTAGACTTTGGGAGGACTCTGGATTTATCTCTGTGTTCTGGAGAAGTATCTGGTAAACCCAGAGCCTGTCCCAGAGACTGCAAAGTCGAGACAAAAAATAATAAATCCCAAAAGCCCTTTGAGTGGGCCAAATCCAAAAAGAGCATCAAGAGATTGGGGACATGAAGTAACAAGAAACAGATTCATCATGACCAATCACCTCAGACAAATTTCATTTCCTTCTACAACAAAGTAACAGGCTTTGTGGCTTGGGAAAAAGCACAAATAGTTTATACCTTGACTTTAAAGAAGGTTTTTGGTATAGTCTCACACAACATCCTCTTAAGAAAGTTTGGAAAACATGATCTAGGTGAAGTTAATTCAGGCTGGATGGAAAACTTGGAGACCTGTCACTGGTTCTACATGAGCTTATAGCACGTACCTGGATGAATTCTGTGGGCTAGTCCTCCTCTGTCTTTAACTGGATGAGAGGAAAGAGTCAACTTATTAAATCTGTAAACCAAATGGAGCAAAGGAAGACCGCAAGTGAAGGACGAGATTCAAACCCACTATTACTGTGACAAACTGGACAAATTAGAAAAAACAGGAAAAATGCAAAGCTGTACACACAGGCAGAAATAACAGCATAAATAAGGTAAGGAGAACTTCTAGGCACGTAAAAGTCCTCAGAGGGGATCCGTTGGTAAGATGGGATGACCATCTAGCTTGAGTCAGAGACAAGCAGGCAGGAACAGATAAACAAGACTGCGGTCCACATAACACGTGGAGCAATCCTTCCACTCTGCTGAGCATCAGCAAAGGTTCAGCTGCAGTACTACATCCTCACCTGTGCACTGCGTCTGAAGAAAAAGATGAGCCAACTGGACCAAGTCCAGAGAAGATCCACAGAAAAAAGCAAATCACAGGAAAACACGACCCAGAGAGACAGGCATATAATTGGGACTGGTTAGCAGAAATGTGGAAAAAAAGACAGGAGATGGAATGAGAAGACAGTGGAAGTGACACCATTCAGTATTTAAGATGTTACTGCAAAGAGGAAAATAATATTTTCTCTTGTGCCTACAGTGGATGAGGCTGACTACGCCACAGCAAGAGTCAGCTTAGACATTATGAAAAACTTTGTAACAACAAAGAGAGCAGCACACAGGAGCCTGTGGACCCTCCATCCTGAGCAGCCTTTGAGAGCAGCCGCACAAGCTCCTGGTGAGTACTGCAGGTATCATTGCTCCTGCCTCTACAGGACACTTCCAGCTCTGTACTTGTATACCCTCCTGGAACAGACATAGCAAGCAGTCAATTGTGCTCTATAAAACTCATTTCCCAAGAACAGGACTGGTAAGGACTCATCAATAGGCACTACATTTAAAAAAAAAAAAAAAAAAAAAGGACCAGTAGAAGGGCACAAAAGGATTGACCAGGGGAAAAAAAATAAAGAAATGTTTATGTCTTGGAATGATGTTTTAAACTCACAAGATGAAGCAGGTTTGTAAAATCACTGTTACTTTGCAGTTAAAGAGTGGGTGAGGTACTGTATCTGTAAGCAAAATTTTTTCTTCCTCTTCTATAAGAGATAGCTTGGAAATGGTCACTACTACATTTTATCAAGTAGCTACTTTAAATATCACTCCTAACTGAAAGATAAATACATAAAAGCCAGGTAAAATGACTGTTTGTGATGAGAATCTGCTTTCTTGCAATTGAGGAATTACACATGGGGACAAAGTAATTGAATGTGGAGGTGTTTTTCTTTTTTCAGCTGGCATTTTATATTATTTGCACACTTTTAGAAGCATTTGCAGAATATTGTGGGACACAACAAGATCTGACAGTTGCTCTAATTTCTTGTCAAATTCTCTTCCTGTTTTCATCTGCGATAAAAGACAAATGGGACAAAAGCAATGACAGGTACCCTCCTCACCACAAGAGGAGGGGGAGAGAAATTGCATACACAAGTCATCATTACTTTAATGCAAAAGAGATTATGGAAACAGCAGTCACTCAAGAGCAAAGGGATAAGTGATCTTCTTGCTAGCCATTACACTAATGGCGAGAGCAAGGGAATGCCGGCGTAATTGCCAGAGAGCAGGCTGAGAGAGACCTCTGGGGACCCAGACAGCGCGTGGGGCACAAGAGAAACTGCTCAGCCCTAGCACAGGGATGACTGCTAACTTACAAAATCATATGCATTATTACAGCCATCAGACCCATCCGTGCAGCCTTCGTCTGTTAGATGCCATTCCCTGGTTTGCTCAAGACCCCGTGAGTCAAATGTATTTCAAAAGCATTGCCCAGGGGAGTAAACGGTCAAGCGTTAGGCTCCCTACATTGCCTCCTGCTCAGTTCATATGCTCTTTCCACAGTTTCCCAATTCAATCCTCAGCTGTAGAGGCAAGAGCAGAACCTAGATGCACTCTCCCCGCAATGCACAGCTCTAAGCTTTACACAACCTGGTTCTACCAAGGGAAGAAGTGAGCTGCTTCCTCTTCATGCCTCTAATAGACCTGGGACAACATGAGCCCAAGAGAAACAGCTTTTGCTGCTTTGCTAGTACCCACCATCACACAGGTACCTACTCCTCAGCTGATCCTCTACCAACCAGCTAACTGCCCTTGCACCTCTGGGGTTTAGTCAGTGCAAAACCGCTTCTGGCCAACAGGCATGAAAAATTAACCCCATCAATTTAAAGGAACACCAACCTGCTGAAACCTTAGTGAACTCACCCATTCCGCTCCAGGTACAACTTCACATCAGGTCTGCATGGCTATCACATAGTAGTCTTCAACTGGTGCCATGCACCAGACAGCAGCTCCTTTTTAGCCAGAGAAGGCTGGAAACAGTTGGTATCAGTTGGTGTCTCTGAACTGCAGGCAACTCATTAGCATGAAGTCTAAGCAAGGCACGAGCCCAGACCTACGCATGGCCACATGCTGTGACCAGTCCTTATCCTCAGAACTTGCAAGGCATTTCACAGACTAGATGTGCTCCCTGCAGTACTGAATTTAAAAAGACAACCTTAATCATTAGGTAATTAGACATCGCTTTAAGCCACTCTGAGCATCATCTCTCACAGGCTGGGTACACTGTGCAAGTTCTTACTGATGGGCAGACACTGCTAACAAATTTGGCTCTCATCTGTTGGCTTTTTAATAGTCCACAATGGGTCACTCTTAATTAAATTTCATTTTCTTAATCAAATCTTGCCTGACGTATCATCACAGGGTATTATTTCCCTTTGATTCCTTTAGTTAATATTTCAGAGTAGAGACAGTCTCACCCTGCTTTCATGGGTTAGAAAGTTTCTCCCTTGATTAACCCTCAGAAGATGAGAGGTTTTTTCTTTTTAAGTGAGTAACATTCATGTTTGTTAAATAAACAAATAAAAGGCCATATAACAAGGGTTAGGAGACTAAAGGAAGAAGTAAAGCATAGCCAAGTTAAAAAAATAAAAAGGTTCTTTCTTGCTATCTCCAAACCTCACACAGCAGAGTTTGTTTCCAAAAAGGGAAGAAAGGCCCCAAAATCTGCCTTCCAGTGGGAGCAGCACCTCTGTAAGTTTAATAAAAGCTGATGCTTTTCCTAATTTATGTAGTACCTGTAGTCACAGGGTCTAGGAAAAAAAAAAAATCTGAGCTTTCCTCTCCAGAAACAAATCTCCAACCAGCATGTACTGCAAGTCTTCAAATCACGGACCCTATAAGCACCCCTATCCCAGGAAAGTCTCCAAACCAGAAGCCTTGAAAATTCCTACATTGGCAGGGAGTCCAACTGCTGATTTTTCAGTCCTTAGGGACAGAAATATTGTCTGGATATGTGATTACCCTTTGTACTTTCCAAATAGTACATTGTTCTACATAGTTCTGTGCTGGTGATCATGGATGAACCATTACTGCTTGTGACACCTTCCACTGAAGGCAATGATACACAGCCCCTCTGTTAAAGCAAAACTGAGCTCCCCAGGGAGACAGACATGAACAAAGTCAGCAACACACACTTCAAGCAAATGCTAATATATGAATCAGCACAGAAATAGGGACTAGTGATTCCGGTCCTCTGTTGCCACAGACAACCCTGTAGTAGATAAAGTGATATTTACGTTATCCAGCTCTAGCTGTTTTGCTTCAGTTTGCATTGAGGCTCTCTACTGAGAGAGCAGTATCCCCACAAGAAAGTTCAACTTACCTTAAAATACAGAATGGTCCACCCCATGCCCCTCTCCCTGCTACAGAGAGCCCAGCTACTCCACTGGCACAAGAGGGCTCAAATCGAGACAGCTAAAGTAAGGTGAGATATACGTAATACAACAGGGGGAGAAGGATACTCAGAACATCCACCAAAAAGGACAGGACCCCTCTGCAGCCTCTTAACACCCATAATGATCCCAATAAGCAAATACCAAGCCAAACTCATTGAGGTCTTCTGCATTTTGGAAGATTTAAATATCACATCGCCTACTAAAAAAGCAAAGTCAAAAATGCCAGAAACATCAGAAACAATTGTCTCACAAATGCCTAACGTCAGACACAATTCTGCGAAATGTAAGGTATAGCAACGAGCTGGAAATCATCCAGTCTGTGTCTGTATACCCAAAACCTGATACATACCTAACAGCAGTTTATAGATATTATTGCAATAGGCATTTTGTTGTAGTTAAAATTTGGGAAGTTTCTGAAGGAAAAAAGTAACTACTCAAGCTGTCTCTTATCACTGGCTCAATGAGTAAAGAAAGTAGCATTAAAGAAAGTAGCATGAAGAGAGTTGCCACACGAATGGCAGAAACGAAGTACTTCACTCTTGTTAATGATCTAGCAAAAGAAGGGATGGAAGGCATGAGAATACATATCTAAGAATCAGCAGTATTCAGCAGATCCATGAAGAGAAAAATAAGATAAATAGACAATAAATTGACCTGGGATTCAAATACAACAGAGGAGAAAAAGGCATTCACAGCAAAATTTTAACTTGCAGAAAGCAAGATGAAGACTACAAGAGAAAAGGATAAAAAAGTAACGATATGAGAAGAGCTGAATTTGGTCTGGTAAAGTCAAAGACTAAAACCAAGACTAAGTCCAAGACTCAAATAAGGGTTGCAGGAGGAAAAAAGAGGAAGGAGAGAAAGGGGTCACATCTGAGAAACTGCACTGGATTCAAAGGAGGTAGCAGCAAAACAGAACCACACAGGATTCCCAGAGCTACAACTAGAAATGCAAAATTGCACATTAGGGGTTGGAGTTAGAAGTAAGAATTAGTTTGGGAGTTAATGCAAAAGGAGTATCTGAGAAACAGGAATGCATAGTACAATGGTAACGAATCAGGAGAGGAAGGGTATGCAGGTACCAAAGAAGAATGCAGGGGAGAAGATTACGAGAAAATTCAGGGAAAGTTCAAAGTCAACCAAGGGAAGATATCACAGAGGCTGACAGACTCATGAGAGGGGAAGAGAATGGAGGATCATTCACTTTCTCTGCCAGTACAAAAAGCAGGGGGGCACCAAGAGAGGGCACTACCAGTCAGGTTCATAACATACTAAAGGAGGTGGTTCTTAATGCAACAGGTAGTTGAGCTGTGAAATTCATTTTCAAATTACACTGCAAGTGTAGATAGGTTCCCAGGAAAGCAGGGGAGATTTCACGGAGCAGGTCTCTATTGAAGGGTACTAAATTCACTGAAACAAAATCAGTTAAGGAAGTTCCTGAGCAAAAATGGTTGGGGTGGGGGTAAAGAAATAATATATAGAAAAGTGATTTTCTCATGGAAGACATTTCAGAAATCTCTGCCAAAATGCCATCTCCATTGCCTTGGTTTCTTGGTAAGTCTAGACCAAAGATTTTTACCCTTAGGTCTTCGCATCTGTTCAGTCACACAGGTGACTATTGTCACAAACACTTCAAGCCAGCATAAACGGATACTTCCACAAGGAGAAACACCTTGCCTTCCTCCTGCTCCTTGTTCCCAGACTTTGCTGGGCGTTTGCTTGCATTGGCATAAGCCTTCACGGAACAGGCAAGAAGACCTTATCTGTGTTCAAAGCACATGACATAAAATAACAGGTTACTTCCAACTCAGGTCACTTCCCTGACGCAGCTCTCTGTGCAGCCACACAAATGCACGCCCTGACCCGAGGAAATGACTAACATGCAGGAAAGAATGGCTACAAAAGCAGAAGGATGCACTGGGATTATTTAGCCTGGAGAAGAAAAGGCTCAGGGGGAATCTTGTCAATGTGCATAAACTGGTGGGATGGAATGAGGCAGACTGAGTAAGGCTCTTCAGGACCAGAGGCAACGGGTGCAGACTGAAATACGGAAAATTCCTTTTAAGAAAACACTTTTTTTAAAAAAAAAACACACCTGTGAGACCTGAAGTATGCAGGTTACATAGATAACTGAATGACAGATATGACATGACATTTCTATGAGGGGGTTCACATCCCTACTAGAAGAGCATTTAAGGGCTGAAGATTAGTGCCCATGAACTGAAAATGGTTAAGCATTCCCGGCAGAGCATGACAAGGCTTTCTGAAAGATTCCCTTTTCATTCATGGACAGCAGGACACCTTAAGGGAAAAGGGAAAGAACTTCTCAAAATATAACGGTTTTTCACATATCTACACTTAGCTATAGAAAAACATTGAGCACAGTGATAAAGTTTCTGCTATTTCTTTTGCTTCATCCATGGGCAGACAAAAAATTTGACACCTCCAAGTTTTGCCCAGATGATGGAGCACTTCAAAACTAGTTCTGCCTCCAGCTATGTGGACACCTGGAGCCAGGTAACCAGCGACACAGCAGTGACCCCCTCAGCCTGTCACCCTGCAGAAGGGGTGCAAGGACAGGGGAAGACTGCAAGGTATCTGTATAAGCAGGATGCAAGGCAAGTGGCAGCAAACAAGCACAAGAAATCGGTGAACTAAACAGAATGAGAAATAGTCTCAAGCTAATAAAATCCCTTAACCTTCTCTTTCTTCATCTTACTTAGGAGGTGACAAAGCTGGTATGTTATTGCTGCACAACGTGCTCTGAACAAGGAACCACTCAGATGACAAATGCATTGTTGAGCATTTGCACTAAGAAAAATCCATTTTCCACATTCACATTTTGACAGACTAAGCAGCTGCAGGAGGGTCTTCAACACACCAGAGCAACCCACAGGGCAAAGGGTGAAAAAAAGTCTTTGCAGGAACAAGACAAATTGCCACAAAAGGGGAGAAAGAAAAAGCTGTTGAAAGGGTAAGACTTTAATTGAAGCCATCATTTTTCTATCCGTTGCACCACAAGAGAAGTGAAGCCAAAATGGGACATTTCTTTCCTTGATGAAGAACACTTTTGAACAATCTTCTGCAAAGAGGTTGCCTTTGCTGTACCCTAAGACAGGCCAGCTGTGTCAAAGCACAGGCCTTTTTGCAACCAAAAATAAGAAGGTCCCAACACCGCTGAAACCAGAAGGAGCCTAAACAGTGGCACTATGCTTGGTTTGCACCAGCTTAGGCTGGAAGCACAAACATCTTACAGGCTTGCTACTGAGAGAATATACATATTAGCCTCCAATGGCTATAAAATGTGTTTATGAGGTGGAGGGAAGTAGAGATAATGAGAGTAAAAAAACCTGCTCCCAGCAGTGTCAGGAAGGGAAAATAAAAATAATTTAAAAATAATAAAAAAAGGAGATCCTTGCTAAAATAACATTAGTATCTAAACTGGAAAAACAGAATTAAAAAAGGGAGCAGGGACCCCATTCAAGGTGATCTTGTCAAGCCGAAAAGCAAATGTGAATGTGCAGGGGGTGTCCCTCCCTGACGTGTTTGGTTTTTTTTTTTTTGCAGTGCACAAGTGTTACAAAACTGCAAGCTGAAAAGTCTGCGTGGTCTCTGTCCCACATAAATACACGGTGAATCCTTCCACAGTTATTTTAAGACCTTGCAGGCCAAATGCATCCCTAATGCAAGATCAGTGACTTAAATGAACTCAGCATAGCAATGAGATCAGTCCTGGGCTTGCACAAAGTACATATAACAGTACAACACCATAACGACGATCTGCACTGGAGACAGAAGACGGCTTTTAAGAAATGTTTGTATGAAGCGGAGTAGGTCAAGTCTCATTTTCTGCACTGTGTGAAATTGAAGCATTTTGAAGTTTTCCTTAAAGCAACAACCACCACCACCTTGCCACACCTCCATCTCTGATCTCTCCCACCTGGATCTGATCATTTAACAAGGCTGCAGAGCTCCAGGTCCTCTGAACAGCTACCAGCTGTGGTACAAATACATTCTCACGAGGAACATTTCAATTCTGTTTAAAACAGGTTTGTTTTTTTTAACAAAAAAACTGTTTCAAGAAGATAATTCTGCTGCATATTTGCAGTGCATTGGATTGCTCCTGCCAGGTCACCTGTCTTCGCTGGGAGTGAGAGACTCCAAAGAAAGGAGTCACCAAAATGAGGGTGATTCAACTTCTGCACATAAATTACATATGTATTCCCAAAAATATATATGCAAGGAAAAAAATTTTTTTTTTTTTTTTTTTTTACTGCCAACCTCAATCAACTACTGAAGAAGTGCATGGGATTTGCGGTGGGTCTCCAGTTTTCAGCAAATAATCCACCAGTGCTGCACAGATCTGAGTCATACTTGTGCTTCCAGCTCTTCCCTGTGACCCCGCATGCAGCAGGGCTGCCAAGGGCTGGTCCCCAGATCCTGAGCCACGCCTGAAGCTGGTCTGCAAAGACAAGCCCAGCACAACAGCATTGCAGGAACGCAAAGTGGGAATGGCAAGAGGAGGAATATTGCACTCGGTTGGCGGTCTCTAGAAGAATCTGCTCAACAGCAAGCCTCTCTGGCCTAAAAATGGGCTTTTCCTCCAAAGCAATTACATAAAAATGGTTCTTTATTGGACAGAAGACCTGCTGCCTCCAGCAGATCCAGAATTTGCCTGCTGACTGAAGTTCAAAAAAGTTTCTTACCCTCCGTTTCCTTTAAAAAGTGAAAAAAAAACCAAACCCCAAAACTCTAAAAGATCTGGGAGGGAGCTAACTTTTTCTTAATCATAAACTGCAATGTTAACTATGTTCCTCTGATGAGAAATCGTTGACTTACATGAAGTCCAACAGAGACCTCTTTGGCTGCAAAGTCTCCCTCATGCCCTACCACTGATCAGAGACCATGAAGAACAGGTTATGGAAAAAAAAAATTGTTTTGGTTGAGTAGTGCAGCTGGAAAGTATTTTTCAGTATCTCTCACTATATCTTCTCACTCTTAAGCTTACACAGGTGAGCCCAACAGCCTTCCAAGCTCATATCCTAAGTCCTCTGAGGCTTGAAAGCCTGGTTACAACATACAATCTGTTGCTTATCAAAGCTCTGAATTATATTGGTTATCCCGTTACATTGGAATTTGTATCTGAACGCTTTCATATTCACCATTGGCTACCAAGATTCAACTCCCAAAACTACAGCACAGAACAAGCCAAACCAACCTGCAGATTCCCACTGGACACATCACCGAGGCATAGATAAAAACAATTCAGAAGACTAAGACAGAACATAGATATTTTGGGCCAGATCAAAAGAATGGGACTTATACAGAACTTAAGCATTAAAGTTGAAAATAATGCTCATGGCTAGTGAGCCTTGCTTTCCACATCAACAGGATTCAGAGACCTAGTGTTCTGCTCCTGTGCATCCCAGAAACACCAGTCCTGACATCCCATTTACTACTCTGCACACAAAACACATGAACCAGCCCTCGGCAAAGGAACCCAGAAACTCCCCCTCTACCCATCAGAGCAAATCAGTTATGCTCCCTCTCACTCTCTGGCTCAATGAATCTTCGAATCTTCTATGTAGAACTTAATGACCCTGTCCAGATGGGTGTGAATCATGTCCCATACTCACACACACCTAGAGGAGCTCCCTGCCTGTTAGGGCACATTCCTGGAAAGTCACAAGATCTAGGTTTGATCTAAATCAGGTGCCAAGAGAAATAACAACACTCCTTCCTGGAGAGGTCAGCTCCTCCCCGAGCAACAGGCCCTACCCAACACATCTGCTTCTGAGGACCTGCCTCCCTCCAAGCACTGCTAACCAGCTTTGCACCTAACCCAGGGCACAAGCACGCTGAGGGGGCAGAGATGCAGCAAGCTGCTTTTGCCTCCATTACACTGGAAATCAAAGCCCTGGAGGGTGCAGAGCAGCAATCCTATTGCTGCCTGCACACAAGCCAGCTGCACACAGCCAACTCAAACTCATCTGTTATGCCTCTCTTTTTGGTGCAGTGCTGCACAGTACGTGGCTATAATGTCCTGGATATAAGCCAGTAAGCTCACAGTGTGCCATGTAGACTTAGCAGCTTCATAGACCTTCATTTGCTTAAGGCCCTCTTACCACTTTTGATTTCAGCATGGGGGTGTCCCCTCTCGTGGTCCCACAGGGATTGTTTGGATTAGCAATACTGCATTTATATACCTCTTGGTCCAGGTAGCTAACAGGGATGAACTGGGTTTTCCACTGAGTTATTAGAAGACCATCAAGTGGATTGATCTCCTGTCCATCTCTCAGAGCTATTAAGAGGAGGTTACAAGTCAGCCAAATGCATTATCCATGATGAACCTTCCTGAGCTACTAGATGATACCGTGTTGAAACAGTGGAGTCCTCTCCTGAAACATCCTATTCCACATCTTCCCCTGGCTGAGCTAGCCTGACAGCCCATCTCATGCAAACCCTGAGCCTGCTACCACCACTTACATCCCAGCTTTCCTAAGGTGCACTGTCTTTTTAAAGCCAGGGGACTCCCCAAGCAAGTAACATCATGTGTGCACACACAGAGCTGGCACAATTAGGCTGGGAAAAATAGGTCAAAATGGGCATCTATTTAACTTGGAGTCCAAACCTCAGAATCGTATTTTACCAACAAATAATTCATACACACGTACAAAATCCACATTTAATAACCGTCAGAAAGTCATTCTTGTATGAACTAGGCAAGCAAGATATTTAAAGAAGCAGAGGCTCTGCCAGAAACATTTCTATTCCCACTCTGAGTAGAGATTTAAACATACAACCTCCCCCTCACAGCCCTATATCCATCCTTTTCTCTCTAACCAAGCAACTTCTTCCTGGATGATCTTTTGGGAAATTGTTTCTTACTCATTTCCAACTAGAGCCTTAGACATTTCAGGGCTTTTTTTAAATATTACGAGAGTGAAGTGTTGAGACAGCCCTGCAGGGAGCCTGGCCTGGGCCACTACCCCTATTCCTAGCTTCCAAAGCCACCCTTGCAGGCAGGTCCAGGCAGACACACAAAAAAGCAGAGAGGGCACGAGGGCAGTCTGCCCCTTTCTAGAAGTTCTGCAGCAACATCCCTGGGCTTGTGATGATCTTCCAAGCTGGACAAGACAACACTGCTGACACCTAGAAGCTGTTACCATGTGGCTCCAACAAGCAAATCAAGCAGCTGATCCTTAGCTGTTCACTTCCACACAGAAGCACCCAGAACATTTTATCACAACTTTGCTACAATTTGTCTGAATTTCCTGCTGCACGATTGCTTGTTACTTTTGTTTCCACGTCACAAACTTTTTCCTTACCCCCCCCCCCCAGCAACAGAAAAATCTTTGAAACACCAGGTCTGTACGCTGCCCTAAGGACTTCAGGATAAGCAAGGACCCTCTCCATACCTGCTCCTACTTTATACACAGTTGAGTGCAAGAGACACATATTAAAGAATCCAGACACTTATAATGATATGTGTTTTTAATTAGAAATGCCCCAATATAACTGTCCAAATACAGACGCTAAGGTTTTAGCCTAGATCACACTATGAGGTACAGAGAATTAGTCTGAGTTATTAACCCATTGGCTGAGACGCAAGCCTCCATGGCCTAAGAACAGCTATCTGTGCAGCAAAGTGAGGAAAGGAAGGAGACTATCAAAGAGAATGCACACTGACTTGCAGAGAGGGAGAGCCTTTGAAAATCTGCGAAGAGGATGCTTTGAGAGTGCCAGCTCTGAGGAGCATGAAGGAGTCATACAAAGTCAAGTTTCAAGACCAGTAATGGTTTTATACCAGCATGCAGTTTCTTGACCAACGTAAGAAATTTTGCCTTTAGTCAGGTGGGAAAGCTCATCCTTTAATGTGAGCTTTGCTGATATGAAAAAAAAATGGGTAATTTCCTTCCACACACAAAACAAAACCCTTAAGGAATGTTAAGAAGTGGGAACCAAAAAGAAGGTAACCAGGTAGCCTAACTCTTATAAGCCACCATAGTGATGGGTCTTAGACAGGGGTTCTGCCACAGGACCAGACGCTTCTATTTTGGAATCCTTCCTAGCCGAAGAAGAGGACGAGAAAAAATAGTTCAGCTCATTAGCCTTTAATACCTGGTCTGGGTAGTAACTCCTGTGGTTGTTTCTGTTTAGCCTGCTGCTAGAGCAATGACAAAGAAATGTCAGTGCTTCACACTGGCACAGCAAATAGCCAGCTTCCCTATGATCCTCAGCTCTGTAAAAAGTAAAATTAAAAAAAAAAGTCACAAGAGGCCAGACAGCACTGCCCTTCATCAAGCAAAGTTCTCAGAAACTTTAGGAGGAGCCTTGTTCATTTTTAGACCAAAGGGTTTGACTTAATAGTACTTTATCTCAGCATCAGGTGTCTACTCTGACTCAGGGTATGTATGTACTACTTCTGAATCACGGTATTGACCTCACATTGACTACCGTTTGAGAGCATGGAGCAGTCAAATTAAGCAACTTAAAAGTTGATGAAAAGATCTCACTCCAAATCTCTACATAGCTTCCATGGGCCTGCAACCAAGGCAGCAGACAACTTAATGGTTAATAGGTCTTTCGTAAATCTTGAACAGTATCATCCTGGAAACATGTGTTCTGGCTCCACAATTAAACATTTCATCCGCTTTCTCCCCTTTTCACTTTAACCATATAGCAACTAAACCTTGCTATAGAAATCAAGATGCTGCTTTAGAGAGTAAATCTGTTGTGGTCTTGGTCTTCTTCAGGCAACCATGCAGTCACACACATAAAGTACATATATTTATTTATATTAAAAACCCTACTACCTTCCTCATAGCTTTTTTTTTAAAAAACATCATTAAAGACACTTGACAAATAACCCAACACTTGATGGATGTTCTGCAATAGAACGTGAATTCTAAGTTTAAATTTTCCTGAGGCTGCATTAAGAGGTAGGCACAAGACAGTATCTCCTACATCAACAACACTATCAGTCTTGACAGGGCCAAGATTTCAAAGGAAAACATCTAGCTGCCCAAGGACCAGCTTGGGACATCAGATGATCCCATCCATCCCACTAGTTTGTCAAACACTTGCAAGCATGCCCACAGGTGCCCAGGCAAGGAGCCCCACCCACATTCATTGTGTCCAGCTGGAAGGAGCACTGCAGTTCAAATGGCTCAGGAAGTACCTCACACCAGGCATCCAGCTCACAAGCAAGGCTGCATTATCCTTAACTTCATTAGCAAAGTCTGTACAACACACAATGTACATTCTGCCAAAAAGCAAGATCCAGAGAACAGCCCCTTGCCCTGTCTGCTGCATACAGCCAGCACTTGGGTGTTTCACCAGCGTAAAGAACAAGTTGTCTGACCATCTCCACCAAGCATTCCTCCTCTCTTGCTTTTCTCTCCCCCTTGGGAAAAGCAGTTTCCTGCTCCACCTCATCTGCTTACATGTTTGGGAGGTATATCCATCAGTCTTCTGCTCTGCAAAAAGTATACAGTGGGTAGCAGATCAGATCTTCCCAAGTTTGCAAGATGCCATCCTAAATTTTACACGGAGATGCGAGAGAGCACTTTGTTGGCACCAGAAGGACAGCATGCTCCTCCTTTCTCTTCTGAACCACACATTTCAGGACTTGAGAAACCTGATTTGGTAATTGAAGGAGCACATGGCACACATTTTCCTATGGTATGGAAAAACTAATTATACCACATGATAGCTTTCAGTCCTGGTGTTCAAGAGCTCATTAACAAAACTGCTCTAAAAGGTGCTAATAGAAACAAATGCCTTTAACATCACAGACTTCCCAGATGACTCCTGCTATGGAGAGGGATGACAAATCATTCTGTCAGTCATCTTTAAATTCCATATTGACTACACTGAAGCAATTACCCATTTATTTTTAGAGCATGCTCCATTTTAAACACAAGTGATTCAGTCCAAGATGCATTCTCCACTGCATCACAATTTCATGGGTTAACAACTCTCAAATTTAAATGGATTTTAATTCTGGGACAAACACTTGCCTTTTTTTTTCCCCCCCTTTTGCCTCTAGATATTGGTTGGGAATTTTAATTCAGGCTTCAAACCAAACAAATGTTGGTGTTCTACAAGCATCTGCAGAGAACTATAAAAATATCTGGAAAGTGTGAAAGAGCGAGCCTGTTTTGCTAAACGCATAAAATAAAACCTCAGCAAAGGTCTCAATAATAGCTTTCCCGACTGCTGTGCACACGGTCTCTCCCACAGACCTTCTGCTCTGCAGCAAGGGAACGCTGCCTGCGCTGCTGCCGCGTCCTCAAACAACTTTGCAATACAATGGAGCACAGCGATTCCCTGGGGAGCACGGTGCTGATCATTTACTTCGATATTTCAAAGAGCACCAGGGTTTCCCCCCTTTTTTTAAGGTCTGAAAGGAACAGCTTGCCATACCACTCCCTCCCCCCCAAGCCATCTCAAGGTTTATCTGCAGTGTAGGCAGTGTTCTGGACAGAAGGATGAGGGGCTGGGATCGAGCCTAGGCTGCTCCTCACTCATGGAAAAGGAGAATGAGATGATAGAGAGTGGGGGAATGAGAGTCCTGAGGAGCTGAGGTTTCTGTTGCTGCTGCCACTGAAGGGAGAGGACAAGCAGGAGCTGCAAGAGGCACTGCAGCAGGGGAAGCCTTGCTTCAGGCTCAGCTGCTGCCCTGCTTCAACCCAACTCCTCCTCCTTGCTAAGGCAAAAGCAGGCTGTGGGGCTACAGCCAGCCTCTTGCCCACAGCAGGCTACCACCTGTGACGACAGCCTATTTCGCCTGTACCTTGGACCAGTCTTACTGGTCTGGATTCTGGTAAACCCACAAACATCAGAGATTAAGACACCGTCTCTCCAAGGGACGGTCCCAGCACCTCCTAGGGAGCCCTGCCTGAAGAACCTAAACCTCCTACTTCAGAATCAGCAATGGGATAACCCAGCCATGGCACAGCTGATCAAAAACTCCAAGACTGACTCACAAGCCCATTACACAGCTACCTAGCCACCATTCATTAACTGTAACAAAAATGACCCTGGGCTCCCTACATCAAAGAACCTTGCCATTTCTTCTTAATTAACTCTAAAGATCTTGCTGGCCTCAAATCTCGGCTGGAAATCATCAACTGGAGTAGGTAGCATCTCAGCCTGCCCTTTGCTACTGCCTGTGCTTTTATTTTTCCTATGTGGCATGCTTCCCACCCTCCTGAGATTATCAGTAGAAACCAAAATATTGCAGTGTTTTAGGACAAATGCATAAGTATCTAAGATCTAGCCTGTCTCAGACTTTAAAATCAATGTTCATGATATCTAAAGCCAACAGAAATGTATTTCTAAGGAATTAAACCAAACCCCTGCAGCCATTCAGCCACTGCAGAATCACAACGGTACATGAATTGTTACAAGAGAAATGGGTAAAAAAAAGCCTTAAACAGAAGCAAAACTGACTCATCTCTTTATTGCCAAAACGGAGAAAGCCGCCAAGCATAAACAAACACAAGACATCCTGAAGAAAAGGGGGCATCGCAATTCCTTTTCATGCTAATAGGCAGATACGCCAACTGGTATGAGCAGGACCATCCTCTACTACTCCCGCGAGTGAATCCAAGGGAAAAGGCCAATACTACAGTGACATTCCAGGCAGCACAGGTGCCACTGGAGACCAGAGAGCATCTGAGGTGCTGGTGACCTCCAGTGCACTGATGTTCCTAGTTACATACGCTGGAAAGCTGCAACAGCTGCAGGTATGACCCACTCCTGGAAGCCACGTCTATTTGGAGACCCAATGAAACTGGTGTGGGTGGTATTCCTAAAGGCAGACTTTGGCTTAGTCTTGCAAGCATCCCCTCTACAGAACAGGAGGGAGAGCAAGCCACAGCACTTGTATAAGGTTCCAGCTCTCCTCCCTGTCTATAGGGGCCCATAAAGACAATGATCTACACATGCTAGACCTTGCAGCTACCCCTAAATTTGCAGGAAACTAAGTAGGTAAGACTTAGGACCAGAGAGACACTTAGGAAGAACAAAAGGAAAGTCATTATGAAGACAAGTTACATTCTCCAGCAAACTCCATCATCACAAACTAAGATACTTTGGAATAACTGCTTTTCTTAATTATTAAAAGCCCTTCTGTTTGAACTTTGCAACATGCTTAACTGTTTGAGAAATGAGGAGGTTATCTTGTAAGACCTTTTTTTAAAAAGTAGCTTTCAGAGTTGAAAGTATAGGGGAAGCCTTAATGTCTGCATCTACAAGACAAATCTCCAAAAACTACAAAAAATAGGTAACCCAGCCTCTTTGTTAGAACAGCTCTTGGCCTGACACCAACAATCCAACAGCATCACTCTCCCCACTTGAATCCCCCCCACTATGCTACAACCACATCTTTTGCAGTATTTCAAAAAGCAGCTCAAAATTCCGCTCCTGCTACTTATCTGAGTAATTGTACCGTTTGTAAGAAGACTGCTCAAAAGGATGCAAGAAGAAGGATTTAGCACCACCTTGAATGAACGCCACTTAGCGTGAGACAAAGCACGTGCAAAACTTCACAAAGCTTCGCAGGGATTATCTCACCATCGCAAAGAATGCTAGATTGCATGTCGCGTACACGAAACACAAAGCCACAGAAAGATGCACTTTAGTAAGAAGTCTAAAACAGTTATTTATTGGTATACAATAAATACCATGTTGTTTATTAGAACGCATTTAAAATACTGACCATATGGATTTTGAATCAGCTGTTCAGGGCACTCTGAGCGTGTGTACACAGTTTGGTTTCAAATAAATCACTGCCACATTCAGATATTGATAGTTCCTGATAAAGTCACTAAGTGCATCAGTTCATGCTCTGGCCTGCTCTGGTTTCAAATGAGTAAGCTGATGAGAAAGAGCTGATTGATACTAAAAAGGTTAGGAGTCCAAAGCTCAGGTCACATTAAGTCTGTAACATATTAGCATGTGTACCACATGAGTGATACGATGTGCTATCCACCACCAACTCACACACCACTTGCTCCTCACAAGCTCCATCTAACCAGCCGCTCTTTGTTCTGAGCTAACTCCCCACTCACCCTCCTTAAACAAACACGTAAATAGACCCAGCATTCCCTCCCTAAGGACAGATACTCTTCCCCCACCCCCATACTAGAGTGAGACTGCATTGACAGGATGAGTGTTGTGTGTTGACTAAGCACGCACTGCTTTTTTACACTGCTTCTGGTTCCAGCATGAAAATCAACATTGCACCTGTGTTATCCAAATGGGGGTGTGTTTCAGAGACAGAGAGAAGTAGAGGGAGCAGCCAGGATACATACCGTACTGCACTTCCTCCTAAAACACACACACTACACAGAGAAATGATAATCCCTTCTTAGTGGAAAATCCAAATTTTCAAAATGAATCCCCAAGCTAAAATGAATTACTGTAATAACTGCAATCCTCATATGAGCACTAATCAGAAAGGCGCTGATGACCACCTGCTATGTGGCACCACTGGCACAGCAGCACCTGCCCTGCCCCTAGTTGCTGGGTGTTCAGGCAGGGCTAGGTGCCCCACAGAACGAGACGATCGTGCTGGTAAATACACGGACAGGAGCAAAGCCTGACTGACTGTTGTACAGTCTCACTACGCACTTCTGCTGAGTGCAGCATTAAAAAAAAAAAAAAAAAAAAAAGTCACTACTGCAGCTCAAAACAGGAGGATGCAAAAATCTCAACCCAGGCCAAGTAATTTCTTCTGCAACTACAGAGAAACACACTGGAAACGATGCAAGAGACAAGAAAATGAATTGTATGTGCCTGTGTCAGTACAAACCCACTACCTATGCAGGCGGCGAAATGGGAAAAGCAGTATTTGACAACGCTACAGGCTGGAAAAGCGTTCTGAACATAATAAGTTATTTTATTTAATTACTAACGAAAAAAACGCAGTTACATAATAACACAAGGTAATAACCAAAATATGAAATCACAAGATTGGCTCACAGCAACAGAGATGGGGGAGGGAGGAGGGCAGTTTGTGCTTTAAATATTGCGGCATTGTCAGGGAGCCAAGAAGCAAATCTAGGGGCTGCTTCTTGTACAGCGAAAGGATGCAGCCACCGAAAATCCAGCGCGGGACTCTTCACCACCGCCTGCGTGTGTCCAAATCCCCCAAATGATGTCAATCCCCGCCGGCACGTCGCTCATCATCACTCTACACTATTTCCTCGCTCGTGAAATCCAGCCCACA
>NW_010133578.1:0-26193 GCF_000699245.1 Pterocles gutturalis | reverse complement strand
GACAGGCTGAGAGATTTGGGGTTATTCAGTTTAGAGAAAAGGCTTGGAGGAGACCTAATAGCTGCCTACCAGCACCTAAAGGGGGCCTACAGGAGAGATCGGGAAACACTCTTTATCAGGGAGTGTAGTGAGAGAACAAGGGATAACAGTCATTAGCTGAAAGAGGGTAGATTTAGACTAGACATTAGGAAGAAATTTTTCACTGTGAGGGTGGTGAGACAACGGAACAGATTGCCCAGAGAAGCTGTGGATGCCCCATCCCTGGAGGTGTTCAAGGCCAGGCTGGATGAGGCTTTTAGCAACCTGGTCTAGTGGGAGGTTTCCCTGCCCATGGCAGGGGGGGTAGAAATCGATGATCTTTAAGGTCCTTTCCAACCCTAACCAATCTGATTTTATGATTTTATGATTCTACGATGTCTGTCAGCATCTCTGTGTTCCGAGGCTTGACTGGACAAGGACAGGACATGGACAGCTCCTCTCTTCTAACTTGCAAATTTTTTTTTCCAGTTAGACACCACTGAGAGGACAGCAGTATCCCGCAGCCTGCCAGCCGGCCCAAGATGTGAAAACAAATGTGTAAGAGCAACCTACAGCCGCATTTATTTAAGAGGCTTCCAGGCTTCACAACGACAGCAACAACAGCAGTAACAACAGCACCATTGAAAGGAAATCCAGCTGTGATCTCAACATCTGTGCTGTGTTTTGCTGGAGTAGGGGAGGATGTCCAGGAGTGTGCCTGCACGAATGACCCTGCTCCTGCTCCTGGGACAGCGCACTTCTGCATGGCCAGAGTTGCAGGGCTGTGACATTGGTGGTCTTTGGGGACAGCTCCTAGAAGAGGTTGACCATGAAGAAGGCTTGTCTACAGTCTTGTTTTGTTTCACATTCCTTTTGTGAAAGTAAGCAAAACCCATTAAACTCACTAAACCAGTCCAGAGGAGCAGGCTGGGCATGCTGCCCATTCACCTGCATGCAGGGACATCCTGCAGGCAACACAGCAGGATCCTTTCTCCAACAAAATGCAAAGGTGGTTCCCCTCCTGTTCTGATCTGAGGCTTGCAGGGGTTTTCCTTGACATTTCTGCTTACTCTCTGAGAATGAGGAACATTTCACACAATTTTCTTCATCCCTTGTGTCATATAGCCTACCCATGTACTGATAACTATTCCCTGCAGGTTCTTCATGAGAAACACTGAAGTGTCAAAATCAGGCCAGTGTTGTCTTGTCTCTCAGCTCTGATTAGGTCAAAGTAATTCTTGCCAAAATAAACTCTGATCTCACTTTTCCTCCCCTAAAAAAAAACAACAAACAAACAAAAAAGAAAACCTGAGCTTTTGACGGATGTTGAAAATCATCCTTTCCATCACATCTTTCGTACATTATTTTGTTTGTCCCTTCTTGATTCTGATGGGCCTGAAACAGGTATTGGGAGTATTGCACGGAATCTGACATTTGTCATTTCTTCTTTACCTGAAACTTCAAAAAAACAGATGTTATTCTTGAGAAACTTCCAGCCTGGTTTTTTTGCAGAGTCTGCAGCAAACATTTGCCTCTCTCCATGTGCCCCTCTCAGTGTCATTGTGCTTCCCATCCCCTTGACAGTAGAAATGACTGGTAACATGTATGACTAATTACTTCAGATTTCACAGCAAACTAGGCAGCTCTGCTTTCACACAGCTTTCAGCCACATGATATATAAGCAAATACAATTATGTCCTTACAAGCAGTTTCTTGCTTAGTGAAATTTCATTTAGTTAAGATTCTGCTTTTTGCCTCTTGTTTCTTTTGTGTTTGTTTTTCAAGAATGAGAAGAAGAGTAATCTAATTCATCCATAGTCTGTAGTTACAAGTGCTCATTCTTTTTTTCTTGTTAAAAAATATTAGTATCTTGAGATTCCATATTTGTCTATACCTTGATTTCCACATTTTATCAGTGGAAAAATGTAGTTTACTACCTTAAACTACCTCTGGAATTTATTGATGACAAATGAACCCAGTTAGGAAAAGAAGTGGTATAGTTACACAGCACAATCAAAGATGTGGATCATTGCTTCAAGAGACACTTAAGGAGACCAGATGTTTTCCATTATCTTTCATTGTAAATATATAACAGACTCTCCACCAAAACAAAAACTGTCAAAAATATCCAGTAGCTTAATCTATAGCTCAAAAAATATTTCTCCTGTTTGACAGGTGAAGGAATGGCAGGAAATTTACAAGGTCGCTCATTGGCTCTACAAAACTAACAGCACTGAAAAGTAAATATTTCTACTTGGTACATAATAGTTTACTATTGACTGACTGTTAGGAAGAAAAAATTCTGACTTCAAGATCCAGTGGGAATACTGAAGATAAATCAAGTTGTCATGCTTGTGAAATTAAAATAGGTTAGGGTTATTAATATGATGTCATTGATCAATTGGAAATAAACATCCCACCATCATCAAACTTGAAAGAAATGTTCTGAATGTTCAGGATGATTGCTATCAGTAGCTATATTAGACATTTAGAACAAGTTTTTCAACACTTAACAACAATATCTAACCTGTTTAATGTTTAATGCCAATTAGAGATGAATAATGAGACAAATACTACTTAATAAAAATAAAGTGCAACTGCACATTTATTACTACTGTAATTTTAAACAATAAAGTAACAAGGTTTATCTTACAGCTTTGCCTTTTAAATAAAAGAGAGACTCTTGTAATAATCAATATTTAATTAACTTATAATTACTCACAATAACTGTCTCTTAAATGTGAGTTAAAAGCCCCTTTGAGGCATTTTAAACATTACTCATTTCCCTGGCTGGGTCAGTTTAACCAGAGTTTACTAATAAAATTTATCCTTAATTGTTCTGAGGGTGACTGTAGCACCATATACATTTTTTTTAGCCAAATATTGTTTTCAGATATTTCATTACTTTGTTATACAATGTTAACTTAACAGTACCCAGGATGAAATTTGTTTTTAACTTGCATCTGTATATACATTATCTAGTTTTCTGAAATTCATTCAGAGTGAATTTAAATTATATGTATATACCTTAAATAATAGAAAGTATTAATAGAGGCCCTCACCTCGTCTTACATTTTTTACTGAGTTCAATGAGTACTTACCCAAGTGCGAATCTCTGGGGTTGTCTCCTCAGCTTCCTAATAAACAACGCCACTTTAATAGATAATGTCCCGGCTGAACAAGGGACACAGTCAAAAACTAAAGAAGAAAGTAAATTTAAGACATATATTTAGAAGATGTTCTCGATAGCTCTATGTGAAAGCTGTTTTCCTCAGTTCTTGTGGGATTTGTAATCAAACCAATAGATGAGACTTGCAGAAGTTCTTGGCTTTTTGGATTAAGTCTCAACACTACATAAAACTGGAGTCTTGAACTCAAGTTTGCATGACCTTTTTATAACAAAACTGTGAATTTTCTGTCTGTCCTTATCCATCTTAATAATCTTCCGTCTTCCTCCTACCTGAAGCACACCTCTAGGAGAAGGCTGTCTTCCATTTGTGCATACCAGAAGTAGCTGATGCCCTGGGACTTCTTGGTCCCCAGGGTTTGAAAACATCTGGTTTGAGCGGACACAATAGAAACTGAAAGGAATGTTTGTTCAATAAATCTGCTTGAATTTGGTGTTGTTGCATTTGTTTTTGAGCTAAAGGCTCCCTAACATGTATTTGCAGTATCTGATGGAATTTGGGACATATCAAGTTTGGATCCCACCTGGGCAATAGAAAAGGGACTTTTTTTTGGTCTTTTCCACTGAGTTGGAAGCAGGCAAAAATCTACAACAAGGCTCAGCAGAGACTGAGACACGTGTGTGAAGGGAAGGAAGAAGGAGAAAAAGGTGTCAAGAAGCCTTAAAAAGATGTGATGACACAAACAAAAGTTAAAAACTGATAGATGAGCACATTGGCCTACATTTAGCAGGAACATCTATGTGAATGGACAAAAAGATCATGGTGTGTCAGAACAAAAACTATTTTCAGAATGTCAGGGGGAGATACCCTGAGAAGACATTTGTGATGGCATCTGAAACCAGTTGAGTTAATCCTGGTCTGTATTTCACTGAGCTTTCTTAGCCCCAGAGACTTACACAAAAAATGCCCCTACTAGCACAGGTTCATTGCCTGGTAGGAAAAATAAGTGACTGACTTTCCAGGAGAAAGTAAACAGGTGGTTGCAGTGGCTTGCATGAGGTAAGGATAACACAGGGTAGGTGATTTAAAAATAGGTTCAGATAAGCAGAGGAAGTCAATAGAAAATCACAGGTGAGAATGACATGTTTTGCTCTCCCCATATTGCAGAACGTCATCCTGTTAATGATGTTAAATTTTAGACATAGGATTTAGGAAGATCATAAAAGTAAAATTGCTGCCATTGATGGGGGAAAATGATTACACTTTTTAGTGGTGCCAGGAGTTAAGCTTCAGTAAACCACAGGAAAATATGGGACCAGCTTCTGAAAGAAAATGTGCTTCATAACTGGGCAGAGGACAAACTAAATAAATTACAGATTTAAGCAGTGATGTTACAGTCAGGCACCTAATCCTTAGAAAAGATTTCTGAGGATCCCTGTGGTGAAAACCCTCCAAATATGTGATTTGTGGAAGTGCAAGCTCTGGGCTTATGCAAGAGCATCTGTGGCTACTGATAAAATCAATTGTGGGCTTTTGGGTTTTTTGGTTTTGGTTTTTTTTTTGGTTTTTTTTTTTTTGTGAAGAAGAATGAGATGTCTTTCAGCACCTGATAATGGTGCGAGAGAGTATTTTTGACCATGTCCACCTGTATTCCATTATGCTGGCCAGTCAGAACCTGAGCTGTAAAGAAGAAAACTTAAATAAACCCTTCCCAAGTTCATAACCAGCCCTTGAAATGAGCTCAAGCAGTCTACCAGACTGCCCATCTAGGAACTGGCCCAAAAGCCTTAATAAAAGAAGGTTCACCCTTCAGAACGTAACAGAATCATAACCTGCTCTTAGGATTTTGTACATGTTTTAAAAACAAGGATTTTTGAAGGCTTTCATTCAATAACTACCTGAAGTCTTCATAAAACAACAATTTGTATCAGTTCACAGGCTTCCTAAAGAAACACTGATAGAGAGCTAATTAGGAAGTCATTGGGGATGGGGAAGAAAACTCATGGACTTAGAGTGAAAAATAAACAGTAAGCAATTATTTTCCAGAAGGTAAAACCCAATAAATTTTGAATATATATTTCAACTCTAAAGATACAAAACATTTAGAAAACATAATCCTGAGAATTTTAGTCTAAATGAAACCTAATAATCTTTCCTGACACTATTACCCTGTGACAGAATTAGTGCACTCGGCAGTTACACATTAATGGATGCACCTGAATGACATGTACCATAAACAATTAGCTGAAAAGCATGCTTTCTGCTAGGTCAGAAAAGTTTGTTTTGTTCTGTTTGAATGCAATATTTAAAACCCATACCCACAGCCTGTTCCGAATTAGCAAAGATAAAGAATTGGAAGGGAAGGGAAGGGAAGGGAAGGGAAGGGAAGGGAAGGGAAGGGAAGGGAAGGGAAGGGAAGGGAAGGGAAGGGGAGAAAGAGGGAAAGGGGAAAAAGGAGAAGAGAAGAAAAAGGGGGAAAAGGAGAAAAAGGAGAAAAAGGGAAAAGGTTATTCCCCTTTTCCTTTGACGGGGAAGAGACAGGGAAAAAAGGGGAAAAGAGTAAAGGTAAAAAAGGGAAAGGCTGACTTCTGGAGGCTTTATTCTTGTAGTGAGTGTTAACCTAGCAGACTGTGAAGGATTTTTCCAAGGAGGTGTATTTAGCACAAAGGACACTGATCTGTTACCTGTTTAAAAGAGAAAATGTAGGTGAGAGATACCTGTGAAAAGATACATAGTGCATCCCTTTCCTTGGTAACATCTTACAGAGAGGTCTATGTGAACTGAAGTTTAAAAATCAATTAACTGCATCTTCCACAATATTGTCGAAGTTAATTATGTACAAAGCACACATAGGCACATAAAGCAAGCAATAAAAGAAAAAATGAAGGGAAAAAAAAAAAAAGAAAGAAAGAAAGCCCGAGACTCATGCCTCATGCCTACTCAGAACAGAAACCACAAAAGCCCAGGGGAAATGCAACCTTCAAATTAATATTCCCCCTCCCCCACACCCCTGCTCATCTTCTGCTGTGCTGCAAAATTTTAATGTCTCATCAAATATATAGCAGCTATAAACTACAGTCCCTTTTTATGTAGTTTCAGATGCAAGAAGGAGCACATTCTTTACGAAGAACTAAACCTACCACATGAAATAACACTTTGGGATGATGAACTCTAAATTATGAGTGATTATTTCTAAATTCATTACAAATTTGTATGACGTTTTTATTGCCTTCTTAATTTCTTCCAGCCAAGCCACAGAAGTTATTACTCATGATATAAACAGTGCACCAATTAGGCAAAAAGATTTTCCAGGGTTGCACTCTAGCTGT
This sequence comes from Pterocles gutturalis, assembly GCF_000699245.1. Lineage (NCBI taxonomy): Eukaryota > Metazoa > Chordata > Aves > Pterocliformes > Pteroclidae > Pterocles > Pterocles gutturalis. The sequence goes on along the minus strand of NW_010133578.1, from coordinate 19,718 downwards.
TTGGCTTGCAAACTAAGATGACTGAGCCAGTTATGGGGATGTCACTGAAGCAAACATCAGCATCAAAACCATAAAAATAAAATAAAGTTTATCATATGTTTTGCACTCCAGAAACTTAATGAATTTCTCAGGCATTAAGCAATTAAAATGCACAACAAGCTGTTGACGAAGGTATTATTAGCTCCATTATACAGATGGAGGAAAAATGTCAGGAACTGAGTCATGTCACAGAACAGACAGCCCTTTAATACATCAGCAAGACATCAGTCTGTAGCAATAGTAAAGGTAGAGGTATTTGACAATGAGCAGATAAGAGTTTTGGGGGGTTGGTATGAAATATGGTTACACTGTGGGTTGTGAAATTGTGTACAACCATGTGAATATAAATAATGATTTAGGTGAGGAGCCAAACGGAGGAGCACTGTCTCACCTTGACTGAGGGCACAGTTGCAACAACAGACTGATCTCCATGCTTCAGTGGAGTTCTGCTCAGCTCAGTAATGAAGGCAGAGCACATCCATCTTCATTTGCTGCAAGAGAAATCCTACTCTTCTGCTCTGACATTTGGATCAGGTCCTAAGGTAGGATGAAGTCTGAGCTTCACACTTCCCACTCATCTACACAGAAAAGAATACATTTGACTGGTGGGAAAAGAATGACAGGGGAGTGCAGAGGTGTGATAACATTTGTAGAATTGTACTCAAGTAAGGTCATGTACTTAGAGCTAGGTTTCCAGGCATTGGTCTGTTGGGATCTCCTATGTAACTGACTTAGTGTGTTTTGAGGCTTTTTGGCCTTGCTCTAACAAATCAGGTATTGGCCATTCCCTGAGGCAGGACATTCATCACATTTGGCAAATCCTGTGTTCCTCTGATCTCTCCCTCTGGTAGGGTTTGCAATTAAGAGCCTACAAACAATTTTCAAACTGAAGCCAAGAAAAATTCAAGACAATGATGAAAGCTAAAGAGACAGGGGATCATGTCACACTTTGCTGAGGAAGGCATTACTCAAGAGTCACAGTAACTAGTAAAGCTAGTCCAACACAAATGACCAGCATACACATACTATTTGCCAAATATTTTTGTTTCGTCTAGTATATTCAACAAAGAAAGAGTTGATTTTTAGGTTTGTTCTTCTGTTTTGTTTTGTTTAATTTATTTTTTTTTGTTTATTTTGTTTTTGAAAAGGAGAGCAATTTTCTGTGAACTAAATATTAGCAAACCTGGTGGACAGCAGGATGACCATGAGCCAGCACTGTGCCCTCGTGGCCAGGAAGGCCAATGGCATCCTGGGGTGTATCAGAAGGGGGGTGGTCAGTAGGTCAAGAGAGGTTCTCCTCCCCCTCTACTCTGCCCTGGTGAGACCGCATCTGGAATATTGTGTCCAGTTCTGGGCCCCTCAGTTCAAGAGGGACAGGGAACTGCTGGAGAGAGTCCAGCGCAGAGCCACAAAGATGATTAAGGGAATGGAGCATCTCCCTTATGAGGAAAGGCTGAGGGAGCTGGGTCTCTTTAGCCTGGAAAAGAGGAGACTGAGGGGTGACCTAATTAATGTTTATAAATACGTGAAGGGTGAGTGTCAGGAGGATGGAGCCAGGCTCTTCTCTGTGACATCTAGTGATAGGACAAGGGGCAATGGGTTCAAGCTGGAACATAGGAGGTTCCGCTTGAGTATGAGGAAAAACTTCTTTACAGTGAGGGTGACAGAGCACTGGAACAGGCTGCCCAGAGAGGTTGTGGAGTCTCCTTCTCTGGAGACATTCAAAGCCCGCCTGGATGCGTTCTTGTGTGATCTGATCTAGGTGTCCTGCTCCGGCAGGGGGATTGGACTAGATGATCTTTCGAGGTCCCTTCCAATCTCTAACATTCTGTGATTCTGTGATTCTGTGAAACACCCATAAAATCATTGACTGCAGCAATTTATCTTTAAAAAACCTGTTGGTCTTTCATTGAGTTGACTGCAGTACCAGCACTGAATAGCATAGCTTGCACTGGTTTATTCAATAGCAGATTGAATTTCTCAAACCTATCCATTTACCTGGCTATGAGTCTTCAGGGTCTCTTCACCAGGGCACAGCATCCTGTCCTAGCTATTAAGTATAGAAAGGGCAGTCTTTACTATGGCAGGCACACACTTACCCTCCCTTGTAGGGGCAGATGGTGCAAGACCAGCTTATCTGACTCACTGTTTCTGACCCTTCTCAGGCTCGCTTTTTTTGTTCACATGAAAGCGCTTCTAACAATAGCTATGCTTGGGCACTCTGCCTGGAAAGTTTGAGTCTATGCCTGGCAACCACACATTTACACATTTCATTTCATGTGCCAGGATGTGTCTGACAACAAGATGGACAGATGAATTTCCTCAAACCACTCTCCAGTACCTGATTGCCAGCCCTGCATCACTCACCGAGAAATCCAGGAGGGTGGCATTGGAGGTTGAGAGGCTGTGTGACAAAAAGATAATATTTGGCCTCCTGTTAAGGGATGTACAGCCCCTCTGCTTCTCAGCAGTATCCAGCACCATTGCAGTAGGTAATGCCCAGCAGTGCTCCTGAGGGTACTAGTGGACTGAAACTCACTTTCTGTCTTTTGACATGAATTCATAGAGCTCAGGAGGACCAGCCAGGAGGCACAAATTTAGAATCATAGAATCAGAGAACCATTAAGGTTAGAAAAGACCTCAAGGATCATCAAGCCCAACCACCAACCCAGCACCACCTAACCAAGTAAACCGTTTGCCTAAACACCACATCTACACATTACTTGAACACCTCCAGGGATGGTGACTCCACCACTTCCCTGGGCAGCCTGTTCCAATGCCTGACCACTCTTTCAGTGAAGAAATTTTTTCTAATATCCAGCCTAAACCTCCCCTGGCGCAACTTGAGGCCATTTCCTCTTGTCCTATCACTTGTTTCCTTAGAGAAGAGGCCAGCGCCCACCTCACTACAACCTCCTTTCAGGTAGTTGTAGAGAGCGATGAGGTCTCCTCTCAGCCTTCCCTTCTCTAGATTAAACAACCCCAGATCCCTCAGCTGCTCCTTGTAAGACCTGTGCTCCAGACCCTTCACCAGCTTCGTTGCCCTTCTCCGGACCTGCTCCAGCACCTCAATGTCCTTCTTGTGGTGAGGGGCCCAAAACTGAACACAGTATTCAAGGTGCGGCCTCACCAGTGCCGAGTACAGGGGCACAATCACTTCCCCAGTCCTGCTGGCCACACTATTTCTGGTGCAGGCCAGGATGCCGTTGGCCTTCTTGGCCACCTGGGCACACTGCTGGCTCATGTTCAGCCGGCTGTCAACCAGCACCCCCAGGTCCCTCTCTGCTGGGCAGCTTTCCAGCCACTCTGCCCCGAGCCTGTAGCATTGCAGGGGGTTGTTGTGATTTTTACCTCCTGGGTCTGTAATTTCTGTGGGAAAATGCTGATATGTGAGGTTATTATTCTGCTGATTAAGTTCACTTTATAAACTATCAGATCCCCTCTGTGCATCCTGAGTACTCAAGTTCCTTACTTCTTAATATGCATATGGTCTGCTTTTATTAATATGTGATTGTTGATCAGCCCATGAAAAGTCAGTGTTCCACACATCAGTGAAATTTTCCGTTAAAGAAACATTAAGGGTCTGAAGTATGCCAAAGATACAACAGACTTCAGCAGTGAAACATCTTCCTGTGTATGCTGGTGTTAATGAGACTTGTTTCAGTGAACATGAGCACCATGAGTCAAGTTTATTTCTGTCTTCTCCTTTCCTAGGACTGCATCTCTTCACCAAAGTAAATGTTTTGCATAACCAAGCAAGGGCCAAGTTTTACCTTAAGTGAGAAAAAAAAAAAAAAAAAGACTCAGTAAAATGGTCTATAATTGACCTTGGAAAATACCATACTCTTGAAAAACAGAGAGTCAGAAATGTTTTCAAGTGTCTAAATATTTATTAAGAAAAGCAATCTTTTGACAGTGATATTGGTGTTAAACAACTCTTCCCCATCATTGTTTTAGTTCCTAACTTTGTTTCCTGTCCGTTCTTAAACAATAAGTTTTTGCACTCAGATTGCATCTTATTCTTCCCCTGGAAACTGCACTTGTGGTAGGAAATTGCTGTTATTATTATTGTATTACCAGTTTCCCTAATCAAATGATGTTTTATTTATTCCCTGCTCAGGATGAGATTAACTGTAATGAAGCAGGACTGTAACTGAGCTCCACGGGTCTTTGATTCTTTGAGGGAGAGGAAAGAAGTAATTCACAAGGCTACAAATATCTAGACGTATCTACACAATTAGTGAATTTTCTGAGTCCATTAAATCTCTTTTAAGTGACTTGAGGCAGACATTGCTTGATGTGATACATCGCTGTTGGTTTAGTTGCTACCTTAATGCTAAGCAACTGTGGAAGGTTTTGCATGATCCTGCCACAAAACTTGCAGCCAGATCTCTGACTAATGTCAGACCTCTGCTGTTGGCCTTGGCTGGGCAAGAGGGCTTGTAAGACAAGCAGCAGCAATCAGAGAGCCTTAAACCTGTCTTTACAGTCAGGACAGTTTTTCATGATGGTGGGATACAAACATGCAGCAGCCTGATGATATTTTGTCTCTTGGGTACCCGCAGCCATGATCTACTTGCAGAGCTCCAAACACTTCCAAGTCCAATGGTGGCTAACCATTAATAGGTTCTGAATTCCTCTCAATGTAAGTATTTTGTAATAACGTTTCAGAAAATGAAACAAAATGGATTGATCACTCCTCAGGGACTTCCTGGTAACAAATGTCCCCTCAAATAGCTGTGGTCTTGGGTTCATAAAACAGAAAACTAACTGGATGGAAAGGTTTTGGGAAAACTAATCAGTTCTGGAAGTATATGGGTCTAAACTGCAAGACCTACAAAGCCATTTCACCACAGCTTAAATAATTTACTGTCATGATAATTGTGAAAATGAGTACAACACCAGTATTCATATTCCTGGTCTTACAGCATTTTAGGAAAACTGATATCAGAATTCTATCGTATTTCTCCTTAAATAATTAACAACTGTAATTAAGTTCAAAAAAACCATAAAAAAACATTGAATCTGTTTCTATGAGGTATCAAATATTTGAGCAACTAAGAATTTAAAAGCTACTGAAGAATAAATCCTTTATTTTTTAACTTTTTTCATATACTTGCCAATTTACAGAGTTAAGTCTTGAAATCTTTGCTGAGGTTTCATAAGGGTTTTCTCAGATAAAAATTACTGCAAGACAAGGTGAGTTTAGATATCAAGATTTGGTACAAAAATTACTCATTTGCTGTAAGTCTTCCATCCATAAAAATTAATTAGCAGGTTCTCAGGTTTTTCAGACTGAACAAAAGTGTGTATGCTTTGGATCTGCATAGAGCTGCAGATCCTAATACATGTAAACAAAATAGCCACACAAATGTGTGCGCTCATCTTTCCATGAATGTTTTAAAAACCTGGTCCTTTAATGCAGAAAATTGGAATCAAACTGCTTGATGTTTGAAAGATTAGAAAGAGGGGGTTTTTTGGTTGTTGTTTGTCCTTCGTTTCAGAAGCACACTATAATTTCTGCAGTATTTTTAGTCTCTGTATTCCAGATGCTTACTATTATGCATCACATCAAACAGATATGTTCTACTGGCAAAAGGAAACTCAGCTTGTGGCCTATGAAAATTTCTAAAGCACTATATATAATAAATAAAATTTAGAGAAACTCAGTTTATTTTGGGACAAAAATAAACCAAGGTAAGAGGCCGTGGAAGAAGACAGGAGTGTGGATGAGAATTCACAGCCTGGTATCTACCCAAAAGCCTAGACAAATGCTTCTTAAATTTCATGAAACTGCTGTTTATTTCATTAAATTAAACTTATTTCACCCTGGCTTCGATGCCCAAGACTTGCAGATAGTAACTGCCTTGTGGATAAAAGGTAAATAACCAGCTTCTTTTCCTTCTATCTGAAGAAGGACTTGCTTTCTGCAGCAAGGATTCAGCTCTAGTAGTAATGATTAGGCAGCACTATTACCCAGGCAGTCAGTGGCTGACAACAGCATGTATCAGTGCAAAAGCAGCAGTAATAACCACATAATTTCATTGAGGAAGGCAGGCTGGTGTTGGCAGATAAGTGACAGAAAGTTTTACTTTTTGCTTAAATGTTTTGAATGAAAAGCCCAAAGAAAGAGCAAGACTGCAAATATGGATTTTTGAGGCACTATTAGTGAAATGAAAATACAGTGCTCATGCACTGCTGCTTGCAATGGGTGAGAAGAAATCCCACAGATCACTTCTCTTCAAATTGCAATAAGTGTAGTGACTGTGTCTATAGGGTGAGCTAACGAAACTTTTACATATTTTCCTTTTTTTGTCTCCATAGGCTTAGGAAAGATCCTACAACCTACACATGGTACGTTTGCTTTTGCAGAGACTCCAAGCATCAGCACCTGGGGTAAGTTTTGCTTAGCCAGCTGTTTCACAGGATGGGTATGGCTATGTCTCAGAGCAGGCTGACAATAGCACAAAACATAGGTGCACAATGTTCGTTTTGGAAAATATCCTCTAGTGTCAATGACACAGTTTTTAAAAAAGTTAAAAAATAGTTACAAGACCACTATAATAATTTCACATGCACCTGGTAGTCACAGAATGGAAAGCCTTTGTTTCTGCTGCCATGGAAAACAACAGAAACAAACAAAAAAAGCCCTGTTTATATCAGCATTATAGTGAAAAAATGGACAAGTCCGGGCCTTTAATACAAACTGTCTCTGTGTCCATCCTTAAAAAGCTGCTGTTTGTCTTCTGCTAACTGTTTCATTTCACATCCATAGTTCCAGTAATCGAACGATTTCCTACAATATTTTAGGTTATAGTTGGTAAATGAAAAAGAAAAAGCGAAAGGAAAGAAAAAAGATAGGAGACATGAGACTGTGAAAGGGAGAAAATAAATTTAAAAAATTTACTACATGTATTTTCCCAAACCACATTAACTAATGCAACACAAAAATGTATAAAATCTGGCACTAGATATACCCTATTTACATTTTACAGAATAGCTAATTCTGGATGATTATATGTTATTTGCAATGTTATTTATTTGTTATCTTTTCCTAATAATTTTTTCTCATTTCTGAATCATTCATCTTTATTTGATTTCATCTCCTTTTGCACATGCCCAGCCCTTCCCTTTTCCGATTGTCCTTTAAAGAGGAAATATGGTATTATTAGTACACTCCCTGCCTGCTGTTGCCAGAAGCCAAATATTTGTTGTCCATGAGTAATGAACTGTATCTTTGATACAAAACATGCAAAAAATCCTTTCTTGGGATGTGTTTAGAAACAGTCTTAATAACGCTTTAATTCTTCTACTACAATTGCTCAAGTCAAAAGGAGACTGAATTAATTAAATTGAAAAAAAATCATAGAAATACTCAGTTATACAATCCTGCAGACAACTTAATTTCTTTCCTAGATCATACCTTTACTGAGCATCTTGAAAAAGTTCTCATTCTATAAAATAGAATAAATTGCACACATAATATTAATGGAGAATTTTGTTTGCGAATTCACATGAAGATTGTTTTTTCCTATAATTAGATTACTTGAATCCTTTCAAAATGTTGGATTTAGTTATATATTGGTATGAATATATTTACAATACAAACTATGATTCTAAAGAAAAAAAGAAGTGCGTGTTTTCTCAGGCTTCAAAAATAAAACAGCTTATCTTCTGAATATCTCTTTTTCACTTACTTTTTATTGTTTCATGGGAAACAAAAGGAAGGTGGGCCAAGTGAGGTTGAGAGTAAATAAATAAACCATGACTTCTGGAGAATATTTATTTGAATCAAACTGTCTAAGAATGGAAGGCTTAGGCATGGATTAAGAAGTAATATTAGGGCCTTGTTTCTCATAGGCAGAATACTTTGAAGCTTAGGTTTAAGACTTCCAAGAAAGGCTGTATGGGTTTCCGACTCTGCATTAGTCATGACTGTAAATAGTGTTATAATATCTGATAGCAGTTAAGAAGACATGACTCATTATCCATGTACTATATTTAATATCTACCTTAACTTAGCTCACATTAAAGGCATTGCAAGTCCTGTTCAAATTTGTGCATTGGATGCCTAGCAATTCACACCTCCAAGTACATAGCAAAGGCAATTACTCTTACAGGTCTGGGTCCATAAGCTGTGTGTCACTTTCAGTAAAGCTGTCTCTTTTGAAATGTGCTAAGATACCCAAACCTAATTCAGGTAGTCAGCAAACTTCAGCATCTGCCAGCTAAGGAATATGTCACATACTGATATAGCCACATCCACCATCTTCCTTTCAGATTTGATGTCAGCTGAACACATAGGCACCAAATGTCTGAAAGAAAAAAGAAAAGCCTGGAAGACGAGAAGGGGGGAGTAGCAGTGTGCACATTCTGATTAACATAGGTTCTTGCTCACTGTTTTGCAATGTTTCAAAACCACTGGATCACAAATGCTCCCGTCTTTATTATTCACTAGGTATCTGGTGGAAAATTAAAACATCTGCATGGAGAAATTCTAATAATTTCGATCTTAACTGAGGCAAAAATCAGGTTATGATTTAAGAAACATCAAGTGTGCCCTCAGAGCAGCCAAGAGCACAATTACTGTGCTCTAGATTAAGAAAGGCTGTTGTGAACAATTGTTCACTAAGCTGGAAAATAACCCAGTAATAAACACTCTTTTTGAAAAATTCATTGCTGGAGTAAAAACCACAACTTTGAAAGCAATATGTTAGCAGGGGAATCATGATGAAGAGTAAGTGAAACTGGAAATGATCAGTTCAAGTATGAGTGCATCCCACACTCAGGATCAAAAGGATACAGCTGTGTCTCTGTTATGTAGAGACCTTTTGCTTTTATGACCTTACACATGTAAGACACCATCGTGCAGGATTTGCTGTCAAAGGCTTTTACCTCAAATAGGGGACCTGATTCTAACTCGTGCAGAAGCCCCTTATACCAAAGAGTGTTACAAATTACACTGTCTAGGCTGGCATGGTCATTGCCATTTGTTGTCTTACTAAAATTCTTTATACTACCAAATACTTGCTAAGAGGCTTTTGCATAAAAGAGGCATGCATAAAAGAGGCATGCATAGTTCATTTAATTCATGCAGAAATACACAAATGTGTTTTCAGACAGGTGCATGCCAAAAATACAGGGCAAGCAGCAAGTAGCTTGCCACCATTTGCAGTTCCAGGTAACTCTGGGAGACCTCTCTCAGAATAAGTGGCACCTCCTGGATCTCCATCGTAGTGTTAATGATGTGTGCAGTGTATCCCCCTCCTGTAACTCAGCAACAGACACTGGATATTCACTGGGGGGTGTGTTGCTCCTTGGTTGATCTGAGCCCCGATCTCCCCAGGGAGAAGGAGATGGCTGTCCTAGCATTGCTTAGGTGGCTGTCTTCTCTATTCCATGGCTGCACACATGGGCACATCTAGAGGTGATGAGTCTGCCCCCAGAAATGGGGCAGGGGTTTGTTCAGCTGAATCTGCCCACTCTTCTGAACAGTTTGAGGCAAAAGAATCATGGGGAAAATCCCACTGCAACAATGTCAGTAATAAGATTTTTTAAATTGTTATTCTTCCTTACGTACTTGATCATGAAGACTGCAGAAACCCATGAATTTTGCCTCGAGATAGCTGTACTTCCATTTCTAATTTCACCTGGGTCTGGAGCCAAGATGACCTAAGAGTAACACTTTGTGACTAATTAGGTAAATTGTTTTTACAGACTTCTGAACCATTTCAACCCTTTCTTGCTAGACTTTGTTAACATTACTAACGTTTATATGTATGACCATGAATGTCACATGCCACTCATGTTTCCTTTTTTTTAATTCTGAAACTTCTTTCTTTTTATATATTTAATGCATGCGTGTGTTTACTTTTACAGGTACAGACTCAGAAATAAATTAGTGTGGCTGCATGTCAAATACTATTTTTACAAATAAGACATTATTCCATTCTGACATATTGAAGCCTAAGCAGTGCAGTGAGAAAAGATTCAAATGCCTCAGCTGAGGTAAGAACCCAAACCAGAGCACATGATTCTAAAAGGCTTTTGCTAGAGGTTTCACTTGCTGTTCATTCAATACATGTTCCCCTGGACCTTATATGGCAAAAGAGAAGTAGAGGTAGAAGGTTTGTATTCTTAGAGAAAGGTCTGAAGGCAAAAGTCCTTCTGCTGTTATAATGAGTCGGGGGTGGGTGGGGAGCTGAAGACATTGCCACAGCTCACCCATGCTTACTTTCCCTTCACTCCTTTCTGCTTTCCTTGTGGAGAAGATGTATCTTTAATATAACTCCTAGTGTTGCAGTAAAACATCCTGTGGGTTAATTTCTCTAATCCTCTAAGCAGGAGGCTTAACAGCTGGAGCTCATCATGTCCTCTTTTTATGCTGATTCGGTGGTCAGTAGAAAATATGATGATTCCCAGATGCTCACACTTGATAGACTCAACAGGCTTGAGAGGAATACAGGAGAAATCAGTGACAGGTGTTTGTTTTTTTTTCTCACCATCGTAAGGTGCACAGAGGAAAAGGAGGACAAGGAACTAAGTATTTGGGGTGCTTCCAAATAGTTTCAGAATCATTATTTTCTCATGCTGAGATCCAGAGATAGGGAAATGTGACATTACATATACTTAACAAAGCTGAGCACATTTTGTATGTGTTTATTACAGCATTTTTTACTTCAGTTTAACAAAATCCAAACCTCCCTTTCAATAATACCACAATACAGTGTTCTGGTTGTACCAGACAATAAGTAAATTCAAATTTTGAATTACTATATTTTTGTTGTTGTAGACTGGCAGCTCTCAAAGGACTGCACACCGTGATAGCCAAATAGATCAGAGAGCAGGGAAAAATAAATAGATTGGCTAAATACAGAGGTGGTTGCATTATTGCTTGGTTTTTAATTGGGTCACCAGCTCTTGAAGTTGAAAATTAGAGGATGCAGCACTTCTGTGGCTGAGAAGGCATGTTGGATACTTGCTGGTCTGTTCATTGGATTTCTATGTTGTGCACACCATTAATTCTTGGAGAGAAAATTCAAGGAATTCCTCTTCCAAAGAGCTACAGAAATGTTTCTTAACGTAAAGTAGAATAGCTGAAGCAGGAGAGATGCCATGCTCCTGGTTATGTCCTCCGTCTTATTAGGTGTTTGGCAGAGATATGGAGGACTGTGGTCTGAATCTGAATCAGGCTTAAGTAAGAACACACATCTGAGCCAAGCATTCTCACTACAGGGAAAGATGCTGCTTGGCAGCATGTCCATTCTTTTGAAAACAGTGATTTACTTTCAGCCATCCCTTGGCTGGTCAGATAAAGATCCTTTGGTCAGATGGTGTGCTTGACTGTCAAATTCTTCGTAACTTTATGAGTCTCTTGCTTAGCTTGTGCCTAAGAGACCAGGGTCTGAGATCTCCCTAATGATGAATTGTGTCAAAAATGATGGATCCCAGAGGAAGACCCTAATCTCAATTAGGCCAAAAAGCCTGTTGGTTTGGTCATCTGTTGTAAGATGTCTGATCAGGCAGAGTGCAAAGTAGTAATTGTGGCTTCTCAGGTTAGTATCAGACATGCACCCCACCACCTTGTTGATAAATAGCCTTTCAACACAGAATAGATGAATAAGAGTGCAACAGAGAATCCCAAAGCCAACTTGTGATTTCAATACATACTAAAGAAAAAAAGGGATGATGAAAATTCATTAAGCCATTATTAGCATTCCACATCCAAGACAAATAACTGAATCCATAATGCTTCAGTTTATCAAATGAACTGGAGTCAGGACTGTATCCTGGGGTTTTTTTTGTATACAGATGAATGCCAAACCTGCAGTGCTCATCTTATAGCCTCTCAACTACAAAGGTCTCATCTGCCTGGTACACCCTCCCTTTCTCTCCTTTACAAAGTATTAGTCACATTAAGTTGTTGTTGTGGTGAGTCCTTCACAGCGGAGGATGGTGTCATGGTGTGGGTGGATGAGTCAAGCTCGGTAGGTGAAGAGATGACAGTTCACACAAAGTAGGAAATCTCTCCACAGGAAGAGTAAGAAAAACACACTGCCTTAGAGCAGCATGGTGGCTACCTTTCACAGCACTGCTTTGTCTAATTTCAGCAAGGTACTTAAAGCCCATCTTCTCCACTGATCTGTAGTATACCATGTGCACCTCCCTTTCTCTCTCCTTCCATCTCCTTTTCTTGGAATTAACAAAATTCCGCCTGCAGAGAGAGAAAAGTAAGTGAGATGTGCAACTTAGCTAATGTTTGTGACACTCCTGGAAGAGCACTTTCCCTTTGCCCAAGCTAAAGGCTGGATATCTGGAATCCAGTTGCTACCAAGCAGAACAGGTTGAACATACAGAACTCATTCGTGTTAGGTAGCTGTAACATCCTAATAGGTGATAATAGGAAGGACTGAAGAGAGAGAATCCCTTTCACAGTAAGCACTGAACACTGTCTTCCAGCAGACTATGCAGCAAAAACCAACCGACTCCAGTTGTAATTTTGGTCTGATATCCAAGATCAAGTAATGTATGTTGAAACTTAAATGCACTTAGTTTCCTTTAAGGTCAACTAAGTGCTCTCAGTGCAAGTCTTTTCTTTAGCAACAAGAGCAAGAGCACTGCAACTGGCTGCCACTTTAAATGAAATAATCCAGCCCAACTTCTAACATCTTCCAGTTAGAGAAACCACTGTAACCAAAGACAACATAGGGAGGCTGTGCAACAGATAGTAGCCTATCTAGCCCTTAAGAAATGACCTGACTACCATTTCATCATGCAGCATGATCTACCCCACTCTCAAGATCTAACAGTAGAAGAATAGTTACTTTTTTCTTGCTGTTTTGAAGCATGTATGCTCTCCATGTGTTTCAAATGACCTAGACTTGCCCTTGAGCTCCAAGCTTTTCCCATTCTATCTTCTACCTCCTTTTTTTCTTTTTTTTTTTTTTTTTTTTTTTTTTTTTTTTGCCATTTGCCCAAGGCTAGACACGCACTAATCCTTACAAAGATTCTGACCTTGTTTTTATTAAAATGCTTTCTGGAGAGGTAATCTTCATTTCAAACTAGGACCATTTTCAAACCTTGTGTTTCAAATGTGTTTCATTTGGCTTCCAAATGATGCTTTTTCTATTTGTCTGTGTGCTTTACTATCAGTAATGATAACTTTTAAACAAAATGTGTTTCTGCTCTTTATTTTGTCCTTTGAAGAGAATTACTTATGTAGCTATTATACATTGTTTGGCATTCTTTTATCTGAACACTGCTATGCAGTGCATCCTTTTGTGCAGCTGTCACTGTGACATTACCTCTCTGGGCTGTCTCCAACAACTGGTTAGCATTACCTTTTCCTTTCAAGAGCTAAGTGGATATGCTGTATTTTAGTCTGACAGCTGGGCCATTTTATTTGAGCCTTATTGGACTTGATAGTTACCTTTAGGGAATGTCTTTTTCAATTGTTTATTTCCAAAGTCTTCTGTCAGTTCAGACTGTGAAACACAAAGGAGAATGCTGAAATTGTTGGTACTGATGCATCCACATGGGATAACAAATGGCTGGGCCATCACTGTTCTTCGGACATTGCAGGAGGTTATTAGTATCCTACTGGAGTTCCAAAAAGAAGAGGAGAGAGGAAAGCTGTTTTCGGTTTGTCTCCTGCTACAGATCTTTAAAACTATTTAACCTTTATTAATCATTCGTGTGTGTGTGTGTGTGGTGCCATTCGGGTATTCAGGACTCTACAAGCGCAGTGGAACAAAAACGATGCAGTTCCAAAAGGAGCTGTGTCCAGCTCATAGCAATGAGACACAGTCCCACGTAAGAAATACTGCGTAGGCTTTGTATGGTTGTGGATGTGGAAATTACTAGGCCATATAGGCAGAATATTTTGTCACAGGAAGTTATCCAATAAAAAGCACATCCAGTGTTATTTAAAACACTTTTGATGTCCTTATACTTGACATTCACAGCAAGCCTGTACGAAATTTGAGGACCGATCTGCAAATACAAATAACTGGATGCTAACCCTATTTCCAGTCACACAGATGTGAATTTACCTGTATGCATTACTTTTGGTATTATTATTGTTTGCCCATGTTATTGTGTCAGAAACTTCAAGACAAGGAAAAGTGTTTTGTTTTTTTTTCACCTTGACATCAAACAATGGTTTGATGTAAGGTATAAAAGACAAAGTGAAAGACAACCATTACTTTTATAATGTGTTCAGCTAAATCTGAAACTTGTTTGCTCTTCCACCCATTCTACAGAATTTTGAGCACACGCAGTTCAGACTAGAATTTTGTGCAACACATTTTTTCTAGTTTTATAGTCCTCACAGAGCTGAAGTTTGTTTCCTGTTTGTTTCCAAACCGAGTGTCAAATTATATATTCTGAGGAGGCATTATCTGAGACTGAGATGTGAAAGCATGAATATCCTTGGAACAGATTAATAAAAGCAGATGCAGAACAGTGCAGAGTAATCCATAGTAGCTTTATTGTCAGTCTGACAGATAAAGAAGACCTTTTAATCACACATTCATCATTCAGTATTATTGTTGCAACTCTTTGAAGAAATTCAAACTTTGCTTCAATCTGGGTTCAAACTTTGTAATTTTTCATCATTTTTGTATCTTGTAATTCTTGAAGATGAAGTCTTGAGATAACCAATCAAAATTATGAACTACTTTGTCCAGAATTTTTTATGCACAGGAACAACAAGAAACACATCAGGAGCAGACAGCATGGATTCACAAAAATAAATTAATGTCTGACCAACTTGGTGACCTTCTACGATTCAATAACTGGCCTGGTAAATGAGGGGAGAGCAATGGATATTGCCTCTCTAGAATTCAGTAAGGCCTTTGACAATGTCTCCCAAAATATTCTCAATGACAGGCTGTTGGTGTACATGGGCCAGATCAGGAGACAGGGAAGTGGATTGCAAGCTTACTGAACTGCTGGACCCGTGGAGTGGTGATCAGTAGAATTAAGTCTGCTTGAAGGCCAGTAACTAGCAATGTACCACAGGGGTCCACACTGGGTCCAATTCTGTTAAACATCTTCATTAATGATCTGGATCATGGGGAACAGTGTTCCTCTCAGCAAGTTTGAAGATGAGATAAAACTGTGAAGAGTGGCTGATATGCCAGAAGGTCATGCTGCAACCCAGAAGGACCTTGACAGGTGGAAGAAATGGGCTGACAGAAACCTCATCAAGTTCAACATGGAGAATTGCAAAGTGCTGCCCCTGGGGAGGAACAATCCCGGGCACTAGTACATGCTGGGGACCATCCAGCTGGAGAGTAGCTTTGAGGAAAAGGATCTGTGAGTCCTTGTGGGCACCATGTTGAACATGAGCCAGCAATGTGCCCTTGCCACAGGGAAAGCTAATGGTATCCCAGGCTGCATAAAACAAAATCTGTCCAGCAGGTCAAGGGAGGTGATACCTGCCCTCTAATCAGCACAGGTGAGGCCACACCTGGAGTACTGTGTCCTGTGCAGGGCTCCCAGTGCAAGAATGCCCAGTGAAGGGCCACACAGATGATTAAGGGACAAGAGCATCCCTAATACGGGGAAAGGCTGAAAGAGCTAGGAGTGATAACCCTGGAGAAGAGAAGGCTCAGGAGGGATTTTGTCAATGTCTATAAATACCTGAAGGGAGGGTGCAAAGAACCAATCTCTATTCAGCGGTGAGTAGTGGAAGGAACAAAGGCAATGCGTGCAAACTGAAACATAGGAGGTTCCCTTTGAACATCAGGAAACACTTTTTCACTGTGAGGGTGACCAAGCACCGACACAGGTTTCCCGGAGAAGATGTGGAATCTCAATCCTTGAAGATATTCAAAAGCTGTCTGGACATGCTCCTAAGCAACCTGTTCTAGGTTATACATCTTGAGCAGGAGGGGTGGACCAGATGACCTCAAGAGGTCCCTTCCAACTTCAATCATTCTGTGATTCTGTGATTCTCTAATTCAGTGATTCTGTGATACTGTTTGACCACCATTGTCACGGTCCTGAGCATACCTATTGGCTTTTTTTTCCCTGACCAACATCACAGATGACCCCAAGTGCACCCACAGCTCATGGTCTTGGAGCTCCATTAAGCTTAGACCTGGCCACCCAAACCGTGCCTTAGTTATGCTGTAGATAGTTTGTCTGCAGCCCCGGCTCCTCAACTGTTCCACACCCCACACTATAGCCGGGTCTCCAGCCCTGTGTCTGGCTCCATTTCCTTTTGCTTCTTCCTGGATGGACCCTGGACCTGTTTCACCCCTTGCCTTGTCAAGAGGCCTATCACCTCCACCACGCCACTCAGCTTATCCTGCCCAGGGCACTGGGGGGCTGCATCCTGTAAGGAGTGTCCTACCCATCTGAATCCCAGATTGTTCCCACCCTAGGACAGGCGTGTTTCCACAGTGCCCTGACAATCAACAGGAGAAGCAGTCCCATTGTGTCAACTCTGAAAAGTCTTAAAACAGGGAATAATATGCATTTCAACTTCTTTATGGAATTTGGATTCAGTCCTAAAGGGAATAAGATCTCTTTACAAATCGAACCCAATACCTTAAACAGTGAGGGCAATTTAACTTCAAAATCCAAGTAGTCAGGGATCTTTCTTATCAGCAGAACTTTCTTCATGCTGTGCTTTAGTAGTCATAGAAAAAGAGAGCTTTCAAGTACTTTTAAAGATACTGGAGAGGCCCTCAGATGTAGAATGAATTTACCTCCCAGTGTGAAACATCACTGATTTGTGAGCCTCAAGAGAATACTACAATGTGTGTCATTCTGTTCAAAATATTGCAGTGACTGAGATTTTAGATAACAGTCTTTGAATGTAGGCAAAAGGTTTCATGTTTGGAAATCATGTTAATCATCTTCCCTCCATCCTTCTGACTTTCTTTCCTTCAGTCTTTACCTCCCTCCCTCCTTTCTTGTACCCTTCTCCCATTCTTCCTTCCTTCCTTCCTTCCTTCCTTCCTTCCTTCCTTCCTTCTTTCCTTTCTTCCTTCCTTTCTTCTTCCCTCCCTCCTTCTCTCCCTCCCTTCTTCCTTCCCTCCCTCCCTTTTTCCCAGCTCTTCAAGGAACTCTAGGTATAAATACATATACGATGTCCTTCATGTCTTGTATTCTAAATAGCTCTAAAATCTATTAGAATAACTCCAAAAGCAAAGCTGTATTGAACCAAACAAGCTGTAGAAAAAAAGTGAACATTTACAGTATGGTTCAGTCATATATAACCCAGTACGATAACATTTAATAAAGCAGAGATTATGAAACAAAAGGGCAACACTGGGCAGTCAACAGATGGAGAGAGCAACAGGAGAGGCAACATTAGCATTCTACAAGTCAACTTGGCAACTGTAAGTTAATACCAGTAAGTCAATGGATTAAGAGGCAACAGAAGGGCATTCAGCCTTTCAACAATACCTGACTGTACATTCAATTATTGCCATTTAGAACTTTCTTTCCCCCTTTCATATTTGTGTTAGCAATTAGCATTTTCAATTTTTTAACAATAATGACGTTTCTCTCAGGTTAGCAGTCTGTGGAGAAATGTTTCATAAACTTCCACAGAGAACTTAGTACATCCCAATCATAATTCACAGCATATAAACCTTTCTTGTATATAAAACTCTGACAGCCAAGTCACTTGTAGAAACACAGGGGGTGTATGGATTTTTTTTAATGTGGTAGCTATACAGCAACATATCCCAGACAGGCCTAAAAAACCCTCTGCTCTTATGCAGAGTCCTGTTCCAAGTCTGTTTTAAACAGCCTGATGTGTATGTTTGAATATAGTAGACAGGTAATTGAGAAATTCAGACTTTAGCTCTCTTAGTTCCTGTGCAGGTGAAAAATAGTCATATGAAGAAAAAAGTGCTGAAATGAAAACGGGTGTTGGAAATGTTTTCACCTTCCTCCTAACATATAGCCACAACCACGTGTGAATGAAGATGAAAACATTACTAAAAAGACAAGAGTTAGGGAATACAACTTCCCCTATTACTTTATCTGTAGCAGAGGGATTTGCAGTGAGGGTCACAAGAACAAAGAACACTCCAATAAATCTGAAGCTGCTGAGGAAGATCGAGTTCTTTTTTTAGTGTGCAGACTTTGATGCCAAGTGTTTAGATCTTCTCCCAGAGAGGACTGGCAGCAAGCCGAAGGGGAGGAGAGGATCAAAATCAAAGATAAACACATCAACGTCATCAAAAATCGCATCTAGGGTCATGTAACTGGGACCAAACCCAGGAGAACCTTCCTGAATAACCCAGAAATTACTGATATGTACCAATGATGAAAGAGAAATGTTAGCGTTTTCTTCTAGATATTCTGTACGGCAGTGTTTAGACTGAAAACATGTCTTTTAATTCACATTTTCTAGGCAGTGAGAATCACACTATGTTCAATACATATACCTAGTAGTGGTAGTTGCGGAAGACACTTGTGCACACACCCACAACCACATTCCAAAATTCATCGTAGAATCATGGAATGGTTTGGGTTGGAAGGGACCTTAAAGATTGTCTAGTTCCAATCCCCTGCCATGGGCAGGGAAACCTTAAACTAGATCAAGTTGCTCAAAGCCTCATCCAGTCTGGCCTTGGACATCTCCAGGGATGAGGCATCCCCAACTTCTCTGGGAAACCTGTTCCGCTGCCTCACCAACCACACAGTAAAGAATTTCTTCCTAATATCTAATCTGAATCTACCTGCTTTCAGCTTAAAACCATTACCCTTTGTCTTACCACTACACTCCCTGACGAAGAGTCCCTCCTCATCTCTCCTGTAGGCCCCCTTAAAGTACTGGAAGGCTGCTCTAAGGTCTCCCCGGAGCCTTCTCTTCTCCAGGCTAAACAACCCCAACTCTCTCAGCCTGTCCTTGTATGGGAAGTGCTCCAGCCCTCTGATCATCTTTGTAGCCACCCTCTGGACCCTCTTCAACAGGTCCATGTCTTTCCTGTGGGGAGGGCTCCAGAGCTTAACACAGTACTGCAAGTGGGGTCTCAGCAGAGTAGAGTGGGAGAATCTCCTTCCTCATCCTGCTGGTCATGCTTCTTTTCATGAAGTCCATGGTATGGTTGGTTTTCTGGGCTTGTAGTTTTGATCCTGGCTGACAGTGAAATGCTACACAGCCCCCCCCCACTATTACTTTTCCTGCCTAAATGCAAACTTGTAATAATGCACAACTCAGTATCTTTACCAGAGAGTTGTTGAGGATTCCCTTCCAAAACTAATCATTTGAACTAGGAAGTTGTCATGGGTTAAGCACAGACTGCTTAAAGTTAACTCTGTTAATTTATTTTTTCTCCCTCTTCTTCATAAATAGCTAGCAAGAGGCTGTGTTTTGGATTTAGGCTCAGGACAGGAGCTGATAAGAACGATATGTTGTTCTGCTGTCAAGGTCAGCAGGCAAGCAAAGAGTCACAGTCCAGCTGCTAGCCTGGTTTGCTCTTAGGTTAAGATTGAGAACCAGACTGACCATTGATTTATTCCATATCATGCACGTCATGCCCAGTATATAGGTAAGAACACCCAGAAGAGTGCTTTCTTTTGCCTTTGCTCCGCTTTTGGTTTCGGTGCTCTCTCCTGGCTCTGCTTCGCCCCCCTCACAAACACCCCGGTCCGGGACGCTGGGACTGTTATCACTGTTACGTGAGTTTTGGGATCCTCCCTCTCCGGAG